>NW_006921610.1:14333837-14364430 GCF_000298275.1 Orycteropus afer afer
AAAAAAAAAAAAAAAAACAGTCACAGTAGTCTAAACAACCTGAAATTGGCACAATGAAAGACATACCAAAAAATTGAACACAATTGAGAATCTAGAAAGAAATACATCCACCTATGGATAACTGTTCTTTGACAATGGTCTGGAAGTCATTAAATGTGGAAGAAATGGTCTAACAAATGGTACTGAAAAACTGGAAATCCACTTGCAGAAAAAGGAAACAGGACCATATCTCACACCATATATAAAAGCTAACTCTAGATGGAGGAATGACCTAAATGTAAAACCCTAAGCCATAAAAATCACATAAAAAAGCGGGGGGCAAACTTACGGGCCCTAATATGTGGCACAAACACACTATATCTGACAAGGTACATATCTTCAAAATTTAAAGAAAACTTCAAGACTTCAACAACAATAACAACAACAAAAGACAAATAATACAATTAAAAAATGGCAGAGGACATGTTGATGTCAGACATGACATCACTTGAACAGACACTTCATCAAAGAAGATATTCAGGAGACCAACACACACATGAAGAAATGCTCATGATCATTAGCAATTAGCAAGATGAAAATCAAAACATCAATGAGATATTATCTTATCCCAGCATTAATAGTAAACTTCAAAAAAACAAAAACAATGAATGCTATTGGGATCCTATTGGGATTTGAAAATAGTATAACCACTGTGGAAAGCAGCATAGTTCTTCCTCGAGAAGCTGAAAATAGAGAAACAGCAATACAATACAGCAATCCACTGCAAGGTATATATCCCAGAGAAATAAGAGCTGTGAAATGAATAGATACATGCATGCCCATGTTCATCACAGCATTATTCACAATAGCAAAAAGATGGAAACCACTTAAATGCACATCTATGGAATGAATGGATAAACTATGGTATATACACACAATTGAATACTAGGCAACATTAAAGAAAGATTATGAATCTGTAAAACGCCTCATGAATGAACCTAAAGGACATTGTTGCTATGTGCCATCAAGTCGGACCCAACTCATAGCGACCCCTCCTTGGGTTTCCGAGGCAGTATCACTAAGGAAGTAGATTGCCCAACCTTCCTTCTGAGGAGTGGCTGGTGGGTTTGAACTGCCATCCTTCTGGTTAACAGTCAAGTGTCTTAGGTAGTATGCTACCAGACCTCCCTAAAGGACATTATGCTGTGTGAAATTATTCAATCACAAAAGGACAATTGTTCAATGAGACCACTATTGTAAAAGTTAAGAAAAGGTTTATATCATGAAAGAATTGTTTTTTTGAAGGATACCGGGGATGGGAAGGGAAGGAGGGACAATCTCCAACTAGAGGATAGACATCTATTAACTTGAGTAAGGGAAAAGGCAATATACAATAAGGGGGAGGTCAGCAAAGAATGGTGAAAGCAGAGGAAGAGATAGGGAGGAGCATAAGAGTTAAAGGCAACAAAATGAATACTATTAAATCAGAATCCTGCAATAATAATAACAATAATTTAGGCATGTATGCATAGATAGACACTCAAGCTGAACAGGGGTGGGATAAAGTTCTATAAAGGACAGTTTATCCATACTAGTTCATTTTCCCATGATATACCATTTAGCATTCCATCAAGGATGCAGGGACATGATGCCTATATGTTAGTGGGAAGTCTTTTGTAAGCTTGGGAAAAGCAATGGCCCATCCCAACAAATGCTAAACTGTCAGGGAAGGAAATGGAGGAAAGAATGAAAAGACTCAGAAAAGTGAGAATGTAAAAGTGGATATATCACATAAGACCAGAAAGTCACCAAGTGACTGATTGACTTGAGGAAAGCCCAGGTCCCAATTGAGCAAGGACCTTTAAATACTATGGCAAATCTCTATGGTAATGATTATTTCAATCTTTCCATAAAGTGAACTATGCCATTTACTTGAGTAACTATATGTTGGAAAAATGGGAATACCCAGATATTTCAAGTACCATTGGACACAATGGTATAAGTTGACATTAATATCTAAGGTCATGAAGCATCACCATGGACTCCACATTAGAATAGGAGCATAGAAGGGTTCAATGATAAACTTAGATCCAAGTTACAGTGGACCAACTATATCCACAGACACATTAACTGTATATTTCCCCAGCCTCCAAATTTATAACTGAAATGAACACATCTGGTTGTGAAGAGAGCCTCCACATTGCTTCATTGACTTGTGGGATAAGAGCTATCATAGTGAATAAAACACAGTGAAAGCCTCTGAAACTGCCACCTTCCTCAACCAATATTATATAACAAAAATGATCTTCTATCTTGGGTACTTTACAGCAATTCATACTACCCCTAAAGATTTAATGAAAGCAAGGTTTGATTCTTCCCTCACTATTTAACTTACAAATCTGTTCTTTAACAAAAAACAAATGAATCTTAGCAGGATATAGTTGACTACAGCAGATAGCCAAGTAGTAATCCCAGTTGCAGCTGCTGTGCAGAATATATCTTTGCTAAACCAAAACTCACTGTCGTCAAGTCAAGTGATCCCTCCTTGGGTTTCCAAGGCAGTATTTCTATGGAAGTATACTGCCCATCCTTCCTTCCAAGGAATATCTTTGCTAGAGCCTAGTAATGAATCTAGGGTTCAAAGTATATGGCCATTGATGGAATATTCATTTGTTTCCATCACTGTGAGAAACAAAGATCAAAAGTGAAAAGTCCAGTTCATGCCTAAAACCTGTGTGTGATTTCTGAGATCTAAACACAGGCGATTACAAATGCTTTGCCTGGAAGATGGGATAAAGTTATGCTCCCGAAAAGACCTGGTGTAAAGTGAATGCATTGCCGTATCTAAAGGGAGTCAGACAAGACTCAGACCCTCACCCTCACTCCAAGTAGCCATGCTCCTTCACATACTCTACATGGTGACAGAGAAACATTACAAAAATTAAATCTAGCTAGTAGATTATAATATTTGTGGAAATTCCTTCTAAAATAAAGAACAAACTGCTGTACCTCCAATCATTAAAAAGGAAATAGATCACTTGGTAGGTCTCTTTGGTTTCCAGCAGCTTGAAGTATCTTCTTACCTCTTACCCCTTTTGGTGATATGGAGGGCAGCAAAATTTGGATGGGGTCCAGGACTGGAAAAATCTCCACAAAAAATTAAAAATTCTAGCATCTTCTTGTTTGGGTTCTGTACTCTGGCAGATCCTGTGGTCCTTGAGTATCTGTGATGAGAAATATCACTGTGCAGTGTTTATAGAAAGTCCCAATGGGAGAAACACAACATAGACCCTGAGGGTTCTTTAAAAAGAACATATTAACTGCAAGGGAAAAGTAGCCACTAGTCAAAAAAAGCTCCCAGCTTATACTGAGTCTTGTCAGCATTTGAGTGGCTGGTCTTGAGACATCACATAATCATGTGGTCAGAGCTATAAATCATAAGCTGGGTTCTGTAGGAGAAAAAGAGGATAAGTTTTGGTGGGTTCCATAGCAATCCATCATAAGTTGAAAATATTATGTCCCGAATCAAGCATAAGAAGGGCCAGAAGTCACAATAAATGACAAAAGCAATTGGCCTAGGCTCTCATGTCAAGCTCCACTGTTTCATCAATGCTTTTCATTCAGCTTACACTTACTTCAGTATAGTAGGTGACATTTATGGCCAGCTGACAGAGGGCAACATAGTCCAAGGATGGATTGCCTTGGTATGCTAATAAAAAGTGACAATGGATTGTTGTGGCAATACAACCTCACACAGGAGTATCCTAGAACATAGCAGTGAGGAAAAATTTTCCCAATAGATGAAACAGAAATCCATCCAATAGACAAAGTTCACAGTGTTATACCTACTTATCCACTTTATGTGGAAAGAGATATGATTGAAGATGAGAACACACAAAGACTAATTGAAAGTGATGAATTTTTGGCTGGTTGATCATGTGTCTAGAAGGAGAGACATTGGAGGATCAGGGACACAATCTGAGGAAGAGGTTGCTGGACCAATGGTAAAGTGCACAAAATGTTAAAGAAATTTATACCATATTTTAATACTCATTAAAAGGCATTCTAAGAAAGAACACTAAAACATAACCACTTACCCAGATTGGACTCAATCAGTCTCTATCATAGACTAGCATAATGAGTTCAAAAACACTGTAGCTGTGGTGGAAGAAATAGAGACTATGCATGGACTCAAAAACTTGGGCCCCAACTTTATCAAGGCTGATTGAACTATGTCCTCCACATAATGTTCGAATTTCAGCAACAAAGACAAATTTTGAACCCCCATTACAGCACAATCCCCTGAGAGGACTAATGTGCTGCTACTTGGCAACAATTAGATTCTACTGAATTCTTTCTGCTGTAGAAGGGCAGTGATTAAGCTTGACTAGACTTGCACATATTCTGGGTATGAACTTTATTTTCCTGCCCATAAGACATCAGCCAATACCAGTTCCAAAGACTTGGTATTTCATCTTACTGACTCAGGAAAGTGCATAAAATTGGATTGGCTAAGGAGTGCACTTTATATAGGAAGCAGATTTAGTAGAGGGCATAGGACTACGGTCCTAGCACATTCCATACCACCCAAAAGCTTCCAACCTAGTAAAGTAATAAAACAGTCATTTGAAAGTACAACTGAGGGGCCAATTTGAAGATACATGTCTAATGACAGAGCAATAATTTCTAAGACATTATATGCCCTGAATTATCCCTGGCAGGTAAAATACGTAAGTTTAGAAAACATGGCTGGAAGTAGGAAGTAAGGAAGCCCAATTTCTGTCCCTACAAATTTAGGTTCTTAAGAGTTTAGAGCAGCGCTATCCATTAGAAATTTCTGTGATGTTTGTTATTGTTATGTGCCATTGAGTCAGACCTGACTCATAGCAACCCCTCCTTGGGTTTCCCAGGCATATCACTACAGAACTAGATTGCCCAACCTTCCTTCCGAGGAGTGGCTGGTGGGTTTGAACTGCCAGCCTTCTGGTTGTTGTTGTTGTTATGTGCCGTGAGTCAGACTCGACTCATAGTGACCCCTCCTTGGGTTTCCGAGGCAGTATCACTACCAAAGTAGATTGCCCCATTTTCCTTCCGAGGAGTGAGCCTTCTGGTTAGCAGTCAAGTAAGTGCCTTAGGCACTATGATGATGTCCTGTATCTATACTGATCAATACTCACGTGGCTGTTAAATGTTTTGAATGTGTCTAGGGTAACTGAGAAACTGAATTTTAAATTTTATTTAAGTTTAATTAACTTAAGTGTAAAGTTATGCAGCTTCATATGGCTGGTAGGTACCATATTGGAGATCACAGGTCTATAGAACTTGATTCCTGAAGGGAAAATGCTTTAACCAAAAATGTAGCAATAAATATTTAAATTAAACCGTGCTTGATACCCAGTCATTTTTAGCTCATACTAAGGAAAGGAATCACCATATGGCAATTGACTCTGATCATTTTGAGAAGGAAGAGCTGCTAATATATAACAGGATAGGGATGACTAAATTTGGTAGCTACATAATTCATTGGAGTGTCTCTTACTACTCCTTTGCTTATTTTTTTCAGTGTACGGACAAGTGCAACAACCACAGTCTGATAAGGGCATGGTGAGATACTCAACTTTCAGAGATGGTGGACTGGGCTGCCATGGTAGGTATGTGTTCTGGTAACCGGGTGCCATTCTGATGGAAAAATATCACAAATGGAATTGTTTTAAAAAACAGGAGTTTATTCTCTTATAATTTGGGAGGCTAGAAGTCCAAGTTCCAGGTGCCAGGCTCTAGGGACTGGGTGAAAGTCCCTCAATCCTAAACTTCAGCTCTGCCTCTTGCTTCCACTCCACTGAAGCTAGAGGCATCTCATCACCCAGGCAGCTTCTAGCTGCTGAGGCCAACAAACCCCAGGGTGACAAGTGAAAAGGCACAGTCCCAATATTACCAAACCATATGGCAGGCCATTGATTCAAGTCCAATGAAAGTCCCAAGATTGGCAGAGCATGGCAGGATGCTGAACAACAACTTGGCTATATGCAAGGTTCAAGTGTGCCATCAGCTAGAAAACTTCCTCAAAGTTGCTTCTTATATACTGGAAGCAGCTACTCAGCTGCTCCAGTAGATTCCACTATAGAGTTAATTACCAATCTCACCATAGGGAATAACTATATCCAGGTGCCCAGCCACACAACTAGGCCCAGCCAAGTTGACACACAAACTTAACTACCACAATATGCTACCCAGAACAGCAAAGATTTTAGCCAAACCAAAAAAACAAATTCACTTCCCACTGCCTCCTTCTAGTCAATTCCTACTCTTAGTAAGCCTATATAGGGTAGATAAGAATTACCCCTTGGGGTTTCCAAGGCTGCAATCTTTTTTTTTTTTTGTCCTTCACTTTTTCAGTTTTTTTTTTTTTTTTCCTTTTCTAAATTGTAATTTGGGTGAAAGTTTACAGAGCAAGTTGGTTTTTCATTCAACAATACATACGCTTGTTTTGTGACATTCATTGCGATCTTCACCATATAACAACACTTTTTCCACTTCCTCTCTGTGTTTACCATTTTGCTTCATCCTTGTTTCCTATCCATTTCTATATTTCCTATTCCTTCCTAAAGGCTGTAATCTTTACAGAAGGAGACTGCCACATATTTGTCCCACAGAGTAACTGGTGGGTTCAAAACACTGACCTTTTGGTTGTCAGCCTAGTGCTTTAACTGCCACACCACCAGAGCACCTAGAGTTTAGCCAAGATGAGAAGAACTCAGAATGGATGGTGGAGGAGGAAAATGATAATTATCCACTTCAGACTGAAAGCCTGAAGTAATAATGGAGACGTGTTTGTGCAGTTATCCCAACTAATCTTCATCTTATCGATTTCTGCAGGAAACAAAATCAACCAGAATCAAGAAGTTGCTTGTAAAAGAGGAGAACTTTCTGTAAGAAGTAATTGGGTACACAGTATATGGTTGCTGTTGTGGACTATTCACATCTCCCTTTCAGTATTGAAGCATTCATTTTCTTGGATAGCTGAAGTGTTTGTTGCTAAAGACTTTATCTTTCTCCAGAGATTGTTATCTTGCTGAAGGGAACTACTTCAACCAAAGTTATACCCAATCCCTGTCATCATCCTCATCCAAAGACTAATCAATGCTGAAAAACACTCCAAAGTCATATTCCAGGCACCAAGTATGGCTGTGAGGTTATAGAAGAAAATGGAGGATTGAAGATGTCAAGTGGAACTATCAGCAGTAACCTAGGGTACTGATAACAAAAGTTCTCTCCCCTTGCATCAACTTGGGATAAAACTTGATGGGTCACCCAAGCTACATGCTTCCTGTGGAACAGGCTAAGTCCTCTCTTAAAAATATCTTACTCAATGGCGACCTCTGCACAATTCTGTTTTCTTCACTCTTTACAATTTTCATTCCCAAATGTACTCCTAATAAATATTGCTTACAATTGTTTTTTTAATAAAAAAATCATTCTAAAAACTCTAACCTAAGAAAATTTCCATGCTTAGCCTCCTACTTCATAAAGTATTCCTTTCCTCATATCTCTTCTAACTCATAGGAAAGCTGACATTTCTCAAATTATTCTTTACTCCCTCAAAATAACTTCACGCATGAACTATCTGGAGTTTTTATTTTCTTAATATTTCATAGCCACTGGACCATCCTGCCCCACTTCTATAACCAATACCTTGTTGAGAAAGTCCAGCTCAGGCCAAGATTCATGCTTTCTTGAGGTTAGACTTTAGAAACATTGACTGAATGGAGGAAATAGACAACAATGATTGACAGGGCTGTTAACTGAGTGTTTCACACTGACACCATGCCTAAATGTACTTCACAATATCTGCCTCTCCTGGTCGTCAAACCATCCCATAATTTTCCTGGCATTTAGTTTCAGTTCTTTTGCTTCTATAAATCATAGCATTTCCTTTTTTGTCATGGGTTCATAGTTTTGATAACCATTTGTACCATCCCAGTTTGAAGTGTTTCCCCCTCCAAGTGTGCTTGCTTTGTGCATATGTATATTCTGTCCTTCAGATCCAGCTATATAGTGATACAATGTCAGTTGGTATAACATAATATTATCTAATTTAAATATCTTTCTAACCCAATTATGAGAAAAAGTCTTACTGAGGACCAGAGTATTACTAGAAAGCAGAAAATCTATTAAATTGCTTAGAACTTGTCTTTTGACTCTAACTTATTAAAAAAGGTAATTAAAAGATGACATTTTGCTTCACTTTTATTTTTTTCAATGATATTGGACTTTTGACATTGCAATACCTCTATCCAGTCTATAGCAGTTACTGTAAAGGAATAGATCATTGATATTAATGTAATTTTTTTAAAGATTTGTATTGTGATTTGGGTGAAAGTTTACAGAGAAAATTCACTTTCCATACACCAGTTCATGACACTTTATCTCATGACATTGACTGCAATTTCCTACAATACAAAAGCTCCCCTCCCACTTCCTCCCCATAAATATCTCTATCCTGTGTCCTTCCCTCCCATGCATTCTTGCCCCCAAGCTGTCTACCTGTGCATATAGCCCTTCTATTCTCCCATGATTGATTTCTCCAAAGAGTGCATCTATCTAATGTAAATGTTCAGCTCATATGCCTGTCTTTTGTTTGGCTAGAAGCCGCAGCAGTGGGTTCAATTCCAGACATGAAGGGCAGCTAGGGGCCATAGTCTCAGTGGTTCTACCAGGCTCTATCAGACTAGCAAACCTGGTCCTTTTTTTTTTTCTTTTTTATGATTTTGAATTTTGTTCCACATTGTTCTCCCACTCTATTGAGGATCTCCTACATAGATCTCCCTCCAAGTGGTTGACAGTGGTAGCCAGGCACCATCTAGTTCTTCTGGTCTTATAGTCATGTAGGCTGAGCTTGACATCCCCTGTGACTATGGTCCGGAGCCCACAGGTCCAACTACTTGCTCCCTCTGGGTAGCTGACTGTGGCCAATCTTGTTCCTTCTCAGCTCTACTATATATCTGGGAATTCTTACAGAACATGTAAATATACTCATAGAAACATTGTCTGCCAACCCTGTCCATGGTCTTGGGCACACTTCTCCCTGCATAGATATATGTAATAGTTCAGCCTGTCCACTCATCGATCCACCTGTGTATTAATATTTGCCTTTGCTGATATTAACATAATATTTAAGAAAGGTTTTTGGAAGTTACATAATTATAGATAATTGGAATTCAAAAGTTAGAAACAAATAAGAATCACCAGTGGTTGGAAAATATGACCTAGGTGATAGAAATGACATTGGAGATCACATGATAGAATTTTGCAGACCAACGACTTATTCATTGCAAATATCTTTTCTTAACAACTTAAATGGTGGCTCTGCACATGGACTTTGCCAGGTGAAATACGCAGGAATCAGACTGACTACATCTGTGAAGGAGCTCAATATCTTTGGTCAAAACAAGGCCAGGAGCTGATTGTGGAACAGACCATCAACTGCTCATATGCAAGTTCAACTTGAAGCTGAAGGCAATTAAAGCAAGTCCATGAGAGCCAAATATGACCTTGATTATATCCCACCTGAACATACAGACCATCTGAAAAACAGATTTGATGCATTGAACACCAATGACCAGAAACCAGAAGAATTGGGGAAGACATCAAGAACATCATACATGAAGAAAGCAAGAGGTCATTAGAAAAACAGGAAAGGAAGAAAAGACCATAATGGATACAGAAGAGACTCTGAAACTTGCTCTTGAATGGAGAGCAGCTAAAGCAAATGGAAGAAATGACAAGATAAAAGAACCAAACAGAAGATTTCAAAGAGCAGCTCGAGAAGATAGAGACAATTATTAAAATGAAATGTGCAAAGACCTTGAGTTCAAAAACCAAAAGGGAAGAACATGTTCAGCATTTCTCAAGCTGAAAGAATTGAAGAAAAAATTCAAGGCTTAAGCTGTCATATTGAAATATTCTTTGGGCAAAATATTGAATGATATAGAAAACATCAAAAGAAGATGGAAGGAGTACACGGAGCCACTGTACCAAAAAGAATTGATCAATTTTTATCCATTTCAGGAGGTGGCATATAATGAAGAACTGATGGTACTGAAGGAAGAATTTGAAGATTCACTGAAGGAATTGGCAAAGGATGAGGCTCCAGGAATTGACTGAATACCCATTAAGATCTTTCAACAAACAGAGGCCATGCTGGAGGCACTTACTTGTCCATGCCAAGAAATTTAGAAAACAGTTACCTGGACAACTGACTGGAAGAGATCCATATTTGTACTCATTCCAAAGAAAGGTGATCCCACAGAATGTGGAAATTATCAAACATTATCTTTGATATCACACACAAGTAAAATCTTGCTGAAGGTAATTCAAAAACAGTTACAGCAATGTATTGATGGGGGAATTTCCAGAAATGCAAGCTGGATTCAGAAGAGAATATGGATTAAGGGATATCAAGGTTGGTGTCAGATGGATCTTGGCTGAAAGCAAAGAATATCAGAAAGATGTTTACTTGTGTTTTATTGACTATACAAAAGTATTTGATAGTGTGGACCAGAACAAATTATGGAGAGCATTGCAAAGAATGGGATTTCCGTAACATTTAATTGTACTCATGAGAAGCCTGTACAGAGACCAGGAGGCTGTCTTGTTCAAGCAGAACAAGGGGATACTGCATGGTTTAAAATTAGGAAAGAAGTGTGTTCGAGTTGCATCCTTTCACCATACTTATTCAATCTGTATGCTGACCAAATAATCCAAGAAACTGGACTATATGAAGAAGAATTTGGTATCAAGATTGGAGGAAGACTCATTAGCAACTTGTGATATGCAGATGACACAACCGTGCATGCTGAAAGTGAGGATGACTTGAAGCACTTACTGATGAAGATTAAAAACTTCAGTGTGGATTACAACTCCATTTAAAGAAAATGAAAATCCCCACAACAGGACCAGTAAAGAGCATCACAATAAATGGAGAAAAGATTGAAGTTGTCAAAAATTTCATATTACTTGTTTCCGTAATCAACACCAGTGGAAGCCGCAGCCAAGTAAACAGACAACGTATTGCACTGGGCAAATCTGCTGCAAAAGACCTCTTTAAGTGTTGAAGAGGTTAAAGAGCAAAGATGTCTCTTAGAAGACTAGGGTGCACCTAATACAAGCCATGGTGTTTTCAGTCACATCATCTGTATGTGAAAACTGGACAATGAATAAAGAATAATGAAGAAGAATTGATGCTTTTGAGTTGTGGTGTTGGCGAAGAATACTGAAAGCCCCATGGACTGCCATAAGAACTAAAATATCTGTCCTGGAGGAAGGGCAGCTGGAATGCTCCTTGGAATCGAGAATGGCTCTATTTCCTCTCACCTACCCACCAGCCTCTCCTAGGAAGGAAGATTGGGCAATCTACTTCCCTAGAAATACTGCCTCGAAAATACAAGGAGGGGTCACTATGAGTTGAATTGACTCAACGGCAGTGAGTTTCGTGTTTTTTTGGTACTTTGGTTATGTTGTCAGAAAGGATGATTCTCTGGAGAAGGGTTTCATGGTTGGTAAAGTGGAGTGTCAGCAAAAATGGGGAAAAGCCTCAATTAGATGGATTGATACAGTGGCTGCAATGATGGGCTCAAGTACAGCAAGAATTTTGAGGCTGGTGCAGGACCAGGCAGTGTTTCATTCCATTATACATAGGGTCACTTTGAGTTGGGGCTGACTCAACAGCACCTAACAACAACAACCACAACAACATATATCGTTGATTTTTAAGTTCTAAAAATAGAAATTTAATTATTTCTAGTAAAATAAAAGTTTTATACATTTGATACCTGAGATTCTGTATTAAAAATTGTTCCTGTTAAAATTCTATTTAGGAATCTGAGACTGTCAGGGACTCAATAATTTTCCCATGATCACACAGGTAATCATTGGTGCAGAGGGAATAAGCATTCAGACTTTCCATTTTCAAACCAAAATTCCTTTTATCCATGCCAATATATGTTTATCTTGAAAAGTAAGTTTGGTCCCAAAAAACCATAACCTAATTTAAAATGATCAGAGACAATTTTGAATTGAAAGACAATTTATAACATAATCTGTACTTCCCCAAATTCTCAAGGTCATCAAAACCAAGAGAAGTCTGAGAAATTCTCACAACTTAGATGAGTCTAAAGAGATACAAAACCAAATTTAAGGTGGTATTGTGGATGGGACCCTAGAAGTACAGGAGAAAAAAAAAATGGTCAAAAGTAAGGAATTCTAAATATAGTATGTTGTGTTGTTGTTATGTGCCGTCGAGTCGGACCCAACTCATAGCGACCCCTCTTTCGGTTTCCGAGGTAGCATCACTACGGAAGTAGATTGCCCAACCTTCCTTCTGAGGAGTGGCTGGTGGGTTTGAAATGCCAGCCTTCTGGTTAGCAGTCAAGTGCCTTACGCACTATGCTACCAGAGCTCCTAAATATAGTATAGATTTCAGTTAATTAGAGTATATCAATATCGGTTGATTATGACATATGTAATGTAAGATGTTAGTAATAGAGGAAACAGGGAATAGAAGAAACTGGGAGACTACTATCTTCATAACTTTTATATAAATCAATCTATATATTAAAATTAAAAATTAAATTTAAATGGTTAAAAAAATTAATTCTCCATTCACCCACCCTGAAGAATGATATTTGTTTCAAAGAACTCACACTCTCATTTCAGAACTACTACTTCCCCAAAACAATTTCATATCTATCCCTATTCCATTTTTCAATAACACTTTTTTTTTTTTTTCAACTCTGGTTTAGTTTAAATCAAAGTGCTTTCAATTTTCATTGGTTACTTTTGCTATTTCTTTCATCTCATAAACCTAGATATTAATAGAGATAGATGTATAAGGGTATCCACAGATAGAAAATATGTAATCACAAACTGTTAAGCACACCTACTTATACAAATACCACTTCACTTCTTAGGTGTAAAGAAGTGAGTGAGGAAAATTTTTCAGTATAGTTATATAACTAGTTCCTTACTCACTGTGAGATTTTTATGAGACTTAATATTTAAAAAAATTTAGGTTTCTTACCTTAAAATAAGATTGATAATACCTAACCAGCAAAGATACAGACAGTTTTCCTCTTTCTCACTCATGTCACTAAAAGTAGTTACCGACACTTCCAGAAAGGAAGGAAGAAAGCCAAGTGTACAAAGTTTTTATAAATTAGAATCATATAGAGCTGACTTCCACTCAATATGTCTGAAGACATTCAGAGCTGACTCTGCCATGCACACTCTTGATTCTTTGGAGTCTCTCTTTTGGGAGCTGTTAACTCCAGCTTCTTGATTTGATCATTGATTCTACTTGTGCTGGTTGCTCTTGTTCTCTGCCAGTTTTCTGTACCCAGCATTGTGATCCACACTATTTTATTCCTGGGGTGACTTTCTTGACTTCTTGGACTTCTTCGTGCACTTTGGGTTATGGTTGATAGTCTATTTATGCCATATATTGTTGTTGCCATGTGCCCTCAAGTCAGGCCCCACCTATAGTGACCCTTCCTTGGGTTTCTGAGGTGGTATCACTATGGGAGTAGATTGCCTGACCTTCCTTCTGAGGAGTTGCTGGTGGGTTTGAATCACCAGCCTTCTGGTTAACAGTCAAGTGCCTTAGGCACTACGTTTTGCTCCTAGTTTTTCCTTGAAGAACTTATAGTTTTAAGTTTCACATTTAAGTCTTTGATCCATCTGGAGTTAGTTTATGTGTATGGTGTGGGGTACAGATCTTGTTTCATTTTTCTGTAGATGGATATCCAATTGTGCCAGCACCATTTGTTAAACAGACAATCTCTTCCCCATTTAATCAATTTCAGCCCTTTGACTTCAGTCAAAGATCATCTGACCACAGGTCAATAGATCTATATCTAGGTTCTCAGTTCTATTCCAATGGTCTATGTGTTTGTCATTCTACCAATACCAGGCTGTTTTGACTACAGTGGATGTATAATAGGTTTTGAGATCTGGGAATGTGAGACCTCCTATTTTGTTCTTGTTCTTCAATAGTGCTTTGCTTATCTGAGGTCTCTTTCCTTTCCAAATAAAATTAAGATTGGTTTCCCCATATCCTTAAAGAATGTCGATGGGCTCTGGATCAGGATTGCATTGAATATATAGATTGCTTTGGGTATTGACATTTTCACAATGTTCAATTCCTATCCATGAGCATGGTATGTTCTTCTGTTTATGTAGATATTTTATGGTTTCTTTTGTTGTGTTCTTTGTACAGGTCTTTTGTGTCCCTGGTAATATTTATTCCCAAGCATTTTATTTTTTGGGGTAGCTATTGTAAATGGTATTGATTTCCTTATTTCTTTTTTTCAGCAATCTCTTGCTGGTGTAGAGGAATACAACTGATTTTTGTATGTTTATCTTGTATTCTGCCACTATGCTAAATCTTTCAATTAGTACCAGTAGGTTTCTTTTTTCTTTTTCTTTTTGTTTTTTGCTGAGTCTTTTGAGTTTTCTATATATAGGTCATATCATCAGCAAACAGGGACAGTTTGACTTCTTCCTTACCAATTTGGATGCCTTTGATTTCCCTTTCTTGCCTTATTGCCCTGGCTAAGACTTCCAATAGGGAGCTGTGGTGACGAAGTAGATAAGGTACTTGACTGCTAACCAGAAAGTCAGCAGTAAAAACCCACCAGCTGCTCCATAGAAGGCAGACTGTGCAATCTACTTCTGTAAATGACTTCCAATACAATGTCAAACAGAAGTGGTGATAGAGGTCATCCTTGTCTTGTTCCTGTTCACAAGGGGAATGGTTTCAGTCTCTCTCCATTGAGAGTAATGTTGGCTGTGTGTTTTGCATAAATGCCCTTTATTATGTTGAGGAATGTCCCTTCTTTTCCTACTTTGCTGAGAATTTTGATCAGGAATGAGTGTTGGATTTTATCAAACGCCTTTTCTGCATCGATTGAAATGATCATGTGGTTCTTTTCCTTTGTTTTATTTATGTGGTGGATGTTGTTGATTGTTGTTCTAATGTTGAACCATCCTTCCATACCTGATATGAACCCCACTTGGTCATAATGAATGATTTTCTTGATATGTTGTTGGAGTCTACTGGCTAGGATTTTGTTGAAGATTTTTGCATCTATGTTCATGAGGGATATTGATCTGTAGTTTTCCTTCCTAGTGATATCTTTGCTTGGTTTTGGTGTCAAGGTTATGCTTGCTTCATAAGATGAATTTGGGAGGATTCCATCCTTTTCTACATTCTGGAATAGTTTGAGTAGGATAGGTGTCAGTTCTCTGAATATTTGGTAGAATTCTCCAGTGAAACTATCTGAGCCAGGGTTTTTGTTGTTGTTGTTGGTAATTTTTTGATGACTTATTCAATTTTTTCTTTTGTTATGTTGTTGCTATTTGCCATCAAATTGGGTCCTACTCATAGCAACCCCTCCTTGGGTTTCCGAGGCAGTATCACTACAGAAGTAGATTGCCCAATCTTCCTTCAGAGGAGTGGCTGGTGGGTTTGAATCGCCAGTCTTCTGGTTAGCAGTCAAGTGCCTTAGGCACTATTCTACCAGAGCTCCCATAACAAACTCACTGCCGTGGAGTTTTTTTGACTCATAGTGACACCTTCTTGGATTTCCGAGTCAGTATCACTGCAAAAGTAGATTGCTCTATCGTCCTTCTGAGGAGTTTCTTGTGGGTTTGAACCGCCAGCTTTCTGGTTAGCAGTCAAATGCCTTAGGCACTATGCCACTTTGTTATGGGTCTGTTCAACTTTTCCACTCCAGTCTGTGTTAGTTTAGGTAAATAGTGTGTTTCTAGAAATTGGTCCATTTCTTGCAGATTTTCAAATTTGTTGTAGTGCAGTTCTTCATAGTATCCTGATATTATCTTTTGTATTCTGTTGGTTCTGTTGTGATGTTGTCCAGTTTGTTTCCTATTCATGTTGTTGTATTCGCTCCTTCTTCTCCTTTGTTACTCCATGGAGTGGCTAGTGGGTTCAGACCACTGACCTTTTGGTTAGCAACTGAGTGCTTAATTAGTGCTCCACTAGGGCTCCTTTAGCATTGTGGCACACATTTTATATCCACCAACCATCTATCAGTTTGTCACATTGTAGTGGCTTATGTATTGTTATAATGCTATAAGCTATACCATCAGTATTTCAAATACCACCAGTATCACACATGGAGGACAGATTTCAGTAGAGTTTCCAGACTAAGACAGAGTTGGAAGAAAGGCCTCCTGGTAATTTTCTGAAAGTTACCAAAAACTCACTGCCATCAAGTCAGATCCAATTCATAGCCACCCTTCCTTGGGTTTCCAAGGCAGTATCACTATGGAAATAGATTGCCTGACCTTCCTTCCAGGGAGTGGCTGGTGGATTTGAACTGCCAGCCTTCTGGTTAGCAGTCAAATGCCTTAGGCACTATAAAAATAAACTTATTGATCACCACAGAGAAGATGAGTACCTTATGTTAGAAGTCACCCAAAATACACAGTGGCAGTAACAATAGACTCGAGCACAGACAATCATGTAGACGGTGCAGGACAGGGTAACATTTCATTCTGTTGTACATAGGGCCACCATGAATTGGAGTTAACTCCATGACAACTTACAACAAACCTGGAAATTAGAGAATTATTAGGTACTTTCCTTAGTAGTGCTTCATTAGTACTCAGTTGTGTATGAGGGTAAAGTCTTAGGAATTTGAGTAACAGTGCAACAAATATTGGGCCTGTTTTGAGTTTAATGGGACTTTCTGGACCAGTGCAAAGATTTGTAAACATATGTAACGTTTTTTTCTTTTTTTGAAAATGTCATTTAAGTTCTAAGGAAACAAACAAAAAAGGACAAGTACAACTTGAATACAATTAATTCATAAGTTGAGAACTTGCTTAAATGATGACCAACTTGAGACCTCAAACCTCAAAGAGTGACTTTCCATTTAGTTGCTCATAGTTTCAAGGTGTCTGATTTGAGTCACAAGTGCAAATTTTAGCTTGAGAATAATCATTGACCTTGAGAAATCTGACAGTCCTATTCTACTAAGCACCAAAAAAAAAAAAAAAAAAAAAACCTCACTGCCTTGGAGTCGATTCCATCTCACAGCGACTCTTCCTTGGGTTTCCAAGGCAGTATCTGGAGCTGTTCCTCAGAAGAAAGGTTAGGCAATCTACTTCCGTAATGATACCGCCTCAGAAACCCAAGGAGGAGTCGCTATGAATCAGTCCGACTGGACGGCACTTGACAAAAACAACATCTCTACCAAAGTAGGTTGCTCAATCTTCCTTCGGAGGAGTCGCTGGTGGGTTTGAACCTCCAGTCTTTGGGTTAGCAGTCAAATGCCTTAGGCACTAGGTCAAGTGTTAACTACGTCTTATCACAGTAGCCCTACTCTACAAGTAGTTGTGCAAGTAAGCTCCAATCATCCAGAACAAAAGCTTTACAATAATTTTTGAAGGTATTTACTCAGAATTGTCTATCTAATTTATTCTAGATATTCAACATGGCCTAGGTTAGCATGCTACTTACATTGAAACTTGGTGATCCTTGTCTGATTGCCAGCAGTTTCTAGATCTATTTTGGTGCCTTGTACTTTGGAATTTGTTGATAAATTCTATCTGAACTTCTACAACATATAGAATATCAAAAAATTATATTGTACCTAAAGCCTGCAAAGAAAGACACTTCAGTGTAGTCATGTTTTATGCAAGGAATGCTTTCTTGAAGATTCTACAAAATTTGACACTCACATCATTCAAAAGTAATTTTCCCATAGGAATAAATGTGAAATAGAATTGCATCATTTATATCTTGCATGAAAAGTAATAATTTATTAATATTTTATATCATGCTATCTCAAATTATCATAGTCTAAATTTACATAAAATATGACTCCATTTTATGTATACAAACAATGACAAGGTTACAGATGTATGTCTTAATATGTGAACTTAGATAGTTCTTCAGTTTGTTTTTTAGTAAATATTTGTATGGTAATCTGTACATGACTGATTCCAAATAAAAACGGAATGTTTTTTAGAGTCTAACTGTGTGACAAATGAAGACTGAATTCAGGGTACACATAATTCACCAAGTTAATTTTCTTGGCTTAGTTATCTCCAAAATGAACTAAAAGTTTTCCTGATTCCCAAGTTCTGAGCTTATAGGTTGTGCCCCAATAGAATAGGGAAAGTCAAGCCTTAAATTTGCTTCCAATGTTAATGATTTCACCATACAACTCAGGGAGGGCTGGGAATTGACCTCAGACCCTGGCAGCCAAGCATAGAAAGTTTAATGTTGTCTTAATTCTATTGGAGTACGTAATGTGCGGTCAGTTAATATTTTGCATTAAACCAATTTTGAGCTATTAAGACCTTTTTCTTTCCTTTTTTTTTTCTCTTTAAGTTAGTTAATCATCAGGAAACACTTTCATCTGTGATTTGCTTGTACTGATTGTATTTCCTCTGGTATTATCTCAGACCTAGCTTTCAGAATTAGTGTTGGAGATGCCTGCCATGGAGAGTTGCTCAACAACATCCACTTCATCCTCCCTTCAGGTCTTCCTCCTTCACTATCCATTGGAGTCATGGGGTTAAAGATAGGAGAGTAATTGCAGACAACTGGGAACATACTCCTGCTCAGTTTATATAAATGGACAGAATTGGGAATTTGTGCTGGTTATATCAATTAAGAAGTGGCTCTTCATCTTAAACTACACTGATATTTCTACAGAAGGCATATTGAAATATGCTCTAATGGTTTAGAATTCCCTCCTATGTTAATCAGGTTCCCAGCAGGAAACATTTAGTTTTAAAATAGTTTAATTGAGAGCAATATAATAGAAGGATAAGGATTAAGAAAACCAGCTGGGGATGTTGAGGCACTCTGGTACACATGAACAAGGGGATGCAATTGCTACCTCTAGCCTGAAGGAGAAAATGAAGGCAACAATGTTACTGGACTCCAATGAAGGTTGGAATCATGATGGAACGTCCCCCTCCACATCCAGTGGGAAAATAACCAAAACGTCTTTTCTCCCAATCTTCCAATATCCTGTTTGTTTCCCTCCTTTTCATCATTAATAAGCTGAACTAGAATTCATGGAACAATAAAATGCATACACCCCTGCACACACACACACACACACACACACACCAACACACATACACATACATGCTATTCACAGAAGTCAATCTCATAAGTCATAGAACACAGCAAAAGAAAGTGGAGAAGGAATCTGAGGGAGCAAATAGAGAATAGCGAACTCATCTGCCCTCTTAATGATCTTAAATCAACTATTGCCTGTTGTCTTAGTTTCCTAGGGCTGCTGTAATAAAATGCCACATGCAGGGTGGCTTTCAAGAACAGAAGTGTGTTGCCTCACAGTTTTGGAGGTTAGGAGCATGAAGTCAAAGAATTAGGTGTGTTAAGCCATCTTTGTCCTCTCTAGAAAAAATTTCTTCCTTGTCTCTTCCAAGTTCTGGTAGCCCCAGGTCTCTTGGCACTTCTTGGCTTATAAATGTGTCTTCACATTGCTGCTTCTCACTTAGTGTCTCTGTCTCCTTATCTGTTCTCTCCTTCTGTAACACTACTCAGAAGGGATTAGGACCCACATTACTTTGGTATGACCTCCTTAACTCAACTAATAACATCTTTAAATAAAAACTTTATTTCCAGGTACTGGGGCTAGGACTTCAACATATCTTTTTTAGTGGACACAATTCAATCCATAAACCCTGTGAATTCCCTTCCTCTGGCCTTGACAGCCTTCCAGAGGCTTTTCATCTCAAAGCAAAGCCAGTCAATTCAATAATTCTTCTATTTAATGATTACAAACTATTCTATGCTCTATACTGGAACTAAGAGCACACAAACAAAACAAATAAACTCCATGAGCACTGATAGCTTATGTTTTATGCTAAAATGTTATGACAAAGGGCCCATAAAGGGTGAAGTACAGTTTGAATAGGAAAGACAATATAACTACTACCTTTCTCTCATGCGGACACATCCACATCAGCCCATTTTGCAGCCAGTTATCTTGGTTAGCAACTTCCTCCACTCAAGTCCCATTTCTTCTCATAACATTGCCCTGCTGTTTCCTCCTCAAATACACGCATATATACAAACATACACAGACACATGTTCTTTAGCTATAGGAATTTAATTTGAAGACAACCAGTTATAACTAAAATGAGAAAAAAAATGATGAAAAAAGAAATAAGGAAACTTTTAGTTCTGTTTAATTTTTCCAATATTCATTGGAAAAACAGAAATACAAATATACATGTGTATACATATCCATGCACTTGACCCTAGGAAAAATCTGATACTTTAAACAGTACTGATAGGAGAGAATGTAGTCCAATTCCTTTGACAATCACACATGTTTTTTTAATGTACTGGCAGAGAAACCTACATCTCAGAGCTCACTCCAAGACCTTTATTTGGAAGTACCAAATCTATCAGTCCCTGATTAACTATAACCATGTGAAGCTTCTAGAACCACTCCTACTTCCACTATCAGAAAAGTCTTGTGAGATAGGAGAATGGTATATTCAAATACTCCCATCCTACTGTGCAATAAAAAGGACTGCTGTTGACATCCAAAAACATTTTAGAAACATTGCCTATACAGCACAACTGCTGGGATGACTTTGATGTCAGAAATTTGTTAAATCTTTTAAGGGATGATGAGATGTATTGAAATCAGAACCTCAAACTGGCTTATTCTGGTCTGATTCCCTGATAAGAATCAGATCCCCAGGAGATTATTGCTAAAAATGTAGATTCTGGTTCAGGATATCTGAGGTCGAAATGCAAATACTCAGTAGTGGGTCAACTCAGAATGAACCAGTTCAAAACCCTGGTTGAAGTCATCTCTGTTTCCTGCCCTTGATTGCTACACCATCACTAGGGCTATGTTTCAGCCGTACTATGGCTTACACAAGCTTTGTGGACAAAACTACCAGCCTATTCCCCGTATAAAAACAAGTCTGTCTCTTATTTTAAAGCTTTCGTTATCTTCTGCAGACTGAGACAAGTACATACAGCCTTCTGTAATCTGGCTTCTGCCTCAACACCACTCCCTGATGGAAACAAATGGTAATCATTCAATCATTGTAAGTTATTTCTTTTCTCTCTTCCTACTTCTCTGCTTGGAAGGCTATTCCACCTTTAAAAATATCACCTTATCTTTAAGACTCATATTAGATATCGCCTCCTCCATAAAGCTTTTTTTTTTCACATTTACACAACTCAACTTATGGGGTCTTTTACTGAGCGCTGAAAACACATTGTAGTTTCTTTTATCAGTGCTTTGAGCACATGACATGCTAATGGAGCCCTATTCCCCTATCAGAGGTTCTATTTTGTTCTGGCAGGCTTCCTACAGGCTGCTTCCTCTGTCCTGTGTCATATGTAGGTTCAGAGTTTAGCCACATGTTTCTGTGCCTTCTAGGATAGATCCAACTGCATAAACTCTTCAAAAGAGTCTTGGTTCTCTAGTACTGCTGTAACAGAAAATACCACAATGGATGCCTTTAACAAAGAGCAATTTATTCTCTTACAGTTTAGGAGGCTAAAAGTCCAAATTCAAAGTGCCAGCTCTAGGGGCTGGGTGAAGGCCCCTCCACCTTGGGTTTCAGTTCTTCCTCCAGTTCCAGGACCAATAGAGCTGGAGGATTTTTCTGACTCATGTAGCTGCTGGCTGTTAAAGCTGATGAATCCAGGATAACAAGGGAAATGGTATAGTCCCATGATTAGCAGATAGCATGGCAGGCAAGTAGTTCAAGTCCAGGAAGAATCCCAAGATTGGCAGGCAATATGGCAGGCCACTGAGATGAAGACTTGGCCAAATGTAGGATGCAGATGTGTCAAAAGCTATATTAAAAGCTTCTCCAGGTTTCTTCATTATACTGGAAGCAGGGCAGGACTTGCCCTGAAGGCAAGTCTCCTTCAACTGATTAACGTCTCATAGCAGATTCCCCACATCCAATCTCATCATGGGGACTAACTATATCCAGCTGTCCAGCCACTTAAAACCACAGTTCAGACAAGTTAACACCCAAACTTAACTACCACAATACCTTTAGTAGCTTCTCTAAGAACTTAAATGGCCCTAAAAAGGAACTTGAGTACCTGTTTGATGCAAATGATTAACACACTCAACTGCTAAGTGAAAAATTGTCAGTATGAGCCAACCCAGAGGCTAAATGGAAGAAAGTCCTGGCAATCTACTTCTGAAAAATCAGCCAAAGAAAACATTGTAGAACACAGTTCTACTCTGACATGCATGGGGCTATCATGAGTCTGAACTGAGTTGATGGTAACTGGTTTCTATTTGTTTTTAAAGAGTAATACATTGTATGAGTCTCTTTTCTTCCTCTTCAGCATCACACTAAGCTGTCCTACCTCAGTTCCTTCTATAGTTTACCTTCCTATGATGTGTCCCTCTAGGTTACTTGAGGAGAAGGGCTGTTTATTCCACCCACTGACATCTCTTATAGGAAACTGCCCTTCCAGTCTGTCCTGGCTTCCCTATCACAGAGGATTCTGGTAAACACAATTTTCTCCATCTGTTGATGTTTTTGTCTCTCCCAGAAGACCATGAATTCCTTGAGGGCAAGAATTATACCTAATATTTCCTTACATTTTCATATTGGACATAGTACATAGCAGACAATGAATCCTAATAATGAATAAATAATATTGTTATAGGACAAAATGATTTTTTACTTCCAAACAACCATTTGAAATAAACTCTTGGTTCTTAACCTCTTTGGCCATTAGAGAATGCTATGTTTCACAGCAGGAGAGAAAATTACTGACTTTCCTGGGGATTTCAGGAATTTCCTCAGCCTCAACTGTATCTTTCCCAGACATCTTCCAATTCAAGATACATGTATATAACAAGATCTTTTGAGGAATGCATAATTTGAATATGTATCCTAATGCTATTTTTTATTCTAAACTTTGATCTTGAAATTATCCACAGTTCTCAGAAATTTTGATTAAAAGGCATAAAAGGGGTAAAGACTGACTTATTTTTCATCAGTGATTTTCTTCAAATTTCTCCTCTTTGTCTTTTTGTCTCATTGTCTTTCTTTAGATTCTCTATTTCTAGTTTTCTCAGGAGTACTCTTGGGATTTTAGGCTCCAACTTTAAGAAACCCCACAATATCTATATCACAGATAAAAACTCAGTGCCATCACATCAATTCTGACTCATAGCAACCCCCAGTGGGTTTCCAAGTCTGTATTTATGAAAGCAGACTGCCCCATCTTCTGCAGGGCAGCTGATGGATTTGAACCACTGACAGTTTGGTTAGTTGCTAAATGCTTTAGCCATTACACCACCAGAGCTCCTTCAACCAAAGTACCAAATTCACTGCTGTTGAGTCAAATCCGACTCATTGTGACCTTTCCTTGTGTTTCCGTCATATTATCTCTATGGAAGTAGTTTGCCCAATCTTCCTTCCAAAGAGTGGCTGGTGGGTTTGAACTGCCAGCCTCCTGGTTAGCAGTCAAATGCCTTAGGCACTATGCCACCAGAGCTCCCCAGAGCGCCTATCTCTCCTAAATTTGCCTTAAATAGTAAGAGCCAGTATTGCAAATATCTAGTGACTGATAGATATGTTAATGATGAGAACAACAACAAGATTTTGCTTAAGTTTATTATCAGATGTACAATTTATGAATAATAAATTTTTCACAAAAAGTATTAAGTAAAAGTGTTTTTATTTACTTGAGACTGAAACATAGGGAGAACGGTGTCCATGGGAGTCACAGTGAGAATTAATTTAGTTATGAATCCACTCCTTGGAAGGAAGATTGGGCAATCTACTTTCACAGTGTCACAGTCTTGGAAACTCAAGGAGGGTTCACTATGAGTTAGGTCCTGACTTGATGGCACACAACAACAACAACAATAACATGAGTAGTTAAAAGCTTTATTGAGCATCTACTAATTCATGTTGTTGTCATGATGAAAAATGAATAATGATTTTATTATTATCCTTCTTTAGATATTCAATATGTGCCAAATGCTACATAAAGAGCTTCCTTGTATTCTGTAAACTTAAAATCTTAGTAAAGATGGGGAGGTAACTCAGATTGGAAACATAAATATAAACATTTTTCCTAATTCCATATCCAATAAAGGTAAAAATATGTGAAAAGTTTCCTAAAGTAAACCAGATTCCTAAAATCTAGGAGAGAGTTCTTTCAAATAGTGACTTTTCATCAATCACAAAACCATCCTCATTTTCTATCTTCATCTTGTTTGATATTCATCAGAAATAGTATCACCTACCTAAAACATTATCATATTCTGAATGGAGTGTTTATTCAACTAATATCTAATAAATTCCTTAAAGAAATCTCTTATTATTTTGTGTTTGATTTTATATTACATTGTTTATTTTTTCAGATCCAAAAATAAATGCTGTAACCTATCCTTCAGAAACAAATCCAGCATGGCAGTGGTTGTTGGGTTCCTTGAATTAAGTAACTGGATTAAGTAACTGGTAAACTAGTAACTGGAGTTTTCACTTTGACTTGATATAGTGGAAACTGAATAGTGTACCATTCCTGGTGCAGATCATACAGACTGGAAGGAGGTGCACATCTTAAAACAAAGAGTAAAATAACCATTCAAATGATTAGGACTTGGAACAACTTGAACCCGTGGAGGAATGGTTTTCTGGGCACATTTTGTCTTTGAAGAGCTTAGCGAGGAACATTTTTTTTTTTCTTCCCAAAGTACTAAGCACTTCTGCATCATGAAATTTTTTACAAAATTCCATGAAAAGGCACTCCTGCAAAATGAGACTCCACTCTTCTGTGCAGCTGCAAATACCTGGCAATATCTCTAGCACTAGGAAGATAATAAAGCAAACAACAACTATATTGGCTGTCAAAACCGTGAGCATGTTCTGGAAACGGCAGTGTGCTGCTGCTCTCACCACAGAAAACAGAGAACTCACAGGTTTTATTACCTGTGTCATCTCAACTAGCAGGATTCTACTAAATGGACAATCATAATAGTCGTTTATTACAGGCATGTCATGTGCCTTAGTAGACACAATCGGTTTTTGTGTTACTTTGCTGGAATCCTTGACCTTCTCAGCAAGGAATACTATGCAATATTAATTGAAGAAATCAGTATTGTGCGCTTATTAAACATGCTAGTGTTCAGTCAACAAAGATGGGTACAAGTATATAAACTACTCATTCTCCTTTTCACTTCCTCAGAGAGTAATATGCCATCTTGAGAACTAAAAGTGCCCCTGCCTGACACTGAAAATTAAAGATGAATGTTCTGCATATCAACTATAGTATAAATCACTCTGTTATCCTCTTCGCTTGTAGAAAAGATAACTCTTGCTTCATTTGCTGTAGAGCAGTGTATCTTTCTGGCATCTTCCACAGGACTATGCTGTTCTGGACTCTGTCCAAAGTCAACAGCTGAGCAGCATGATGTAGCGTATGATTCAAAGGCCCAGGGTAGAAGGGAAATAATTCCCCAATGCCACTTTGTATTATCTTGCTTTTTACATAAATAAATCAACATTAGCTGAAAGATATTTGACTGTGTAGGTAGTAAATTTAAGTAGTTTCTTTCAAGTGAAAATGAAACAACTGTTGATATGTCCTTAAAAATTGGTCACCATTGAAAGAACCACACATTTCAAAATTATTTTTAAGAAACAAGTTTGGGAAAAAAAAAAAAAAATCATTGCTATCAGAATGTTAGGTTTTCCTAAAATGGATTTTTTTTCTTTATTAAACAAATACCTTTTTTTCTACTATAAAAATATGACTTCCTTAGAAAATGAAATTGAAAAAAAAACAATTTGCTAAGTTTCATATATTTCATTCATAGAACTAAGCAAACAGGTTTTAAAATGTATTTAAGTAACTTTTTTAGTGCATTTAAAATTAACGAATGTTGTAATATACAGACCTGCAGCAGACTAGCTTTCTGCCTGTGCCTTTAATAATAATTATTGGATTAGACAAGATAAATATAGCCCAATTCATGATTCTTAAATATACCTGGCATTTAGTGTTGGAAATATATAGGATTTGTTGCTACCACTTACTCTTGAATGGAAGTATTACTCTTGCATCCACCTTGAAAATTATAAGACATCATATAAATCTTGGCAGTCTGATGACCCTCCCTTTATAATTTGAAAAGGGATAGAGAATTGAGGTAAAAAATCTCTATCGTCACTAGGGCTCACTAGGATCTAGAGCAAGGTTTCTCAATCTTGACACTGTTGACATTGTGTGGTAGATCACTTTTTTCTTTTTTATTGTAGAGGGATTATATATGTTGTAGATGCATAGCAGAATCTATTAGATGCCAGTAGTGCCTCTCTCCCCCAGTTATGACAACCAACAAAGTATCCACAGACTACCAAGTATCCCAGGGTTGTTGTTATTGTTATTTGCCATCAAATTGGACCCAACTCATAGTGACCCTTCCTTGGATTTCCAAGGTGGTATCACTACGGAAGTGGATTGCCCCATCTTCCTTCTGAGGAGTGGCTGGTGGGTTTGAACCGTCAGCCTTCTGTTTAGTAGTCAAGTGCCTTAGGCACTTGTGCACCACTGGTAGAGGAAGGAAAATGGAGCTTGCCATCTCACAAATTCTGATGAGCCCTTTCCATTCTTATGTAACATAATCTCTATTATCTTGACAGTACTAACTCTTCCAATTTTGAAAAGTGCTTTTTCTTCTATATCTTATGTGTGATTTCTCAGATCCTTTAGCCTTCCCATTTATTTATATCTTTTTATCTTCTTTCATGACATACAATAAATCTATAAAATGAGACTCTAGATCCTCTTCTCTTCTTTCTCCTCTCATCCATCCAGTAATTTCACCTTTGATAATAGTTGCTTAATACCACTTCATTTCTAGTTCAGTATTTTCTAGGCTCTAGCTTTTCACTTATCTTCTGGAAACTATGCATTGATACTTTAAACTCATTGCAAATTCCACAAACTTAAAAATGATCTTTCTTAAAATCACTTTCTGATACCTGTTCCCTTAAGTATTATTATCCTCACCAGAATCCAGATGTCTTTGGTTTTAAAATAGGAAGTTGTATCTTGACTATATCCAGTATTAGACCATGTGTCCATTAATTCAGCTATGTCTTCTGTTCAGTCATTTCTACCTTTGAAAAGACTTTCATACTAACACTTTCTTTCTAGTAACCTCTGAATCTATTTTAATCCTCCTTGCTTATGTTTTAGGAATATTTTCCCAGTTGCTTCCTGTTACTTCTTGTCTCTCCCTTCTCTACATAATTCAACAAAATAATCCTTCCTAAACCATAAATCTGGTCAAGTTATTTTCTTGCTCAAAACTAATTTTATTAGCTTCCTCACCCCAGACAACTAATATCTCCATGATCTAGTCCAGACCTTTTGATAATACTTGGCTCTACTAGTTTTCTTCACTCCACCCTTCATTTAATATACTTTCTTTCTGTATGCAGTGTAACACCAATGTATGTTTCCTGAACATACCCTTGTTTCTCACTTTGTTACCCTTGCTCAAGCTCTTTTCTTTAGCAGAAATATGTGTCTCTCTCTCTCCAGTTACTTATAAGCATCAAAGATCATGTCAAGCTGAAAACTTCCTCCAAATTCCAAACTGATAATCATTCCCTCTTCTATCCTCAACTAAATTCAACACCTTGTATTGTATCTATAAACACACATACTCTTTTCCCTTATTAGATACACACACACACACACACACACCACTGTAAAGTCAAATCCAACTCATAGCAATCCGTTCTTGGGTTTCTGAGAAGGCATCACTATGGAAGTAGATTGTCCAAGCTTTCTTCTGAGGAGTGCCTGGTGGGTTTGAACCGCCAGCCTTCTGGTTAGCAGTCAACTGCCTTAGATACTACGCTTTCAGGGCTCCCTATTAGATAGTGATTTCTTTATTTTTCCTAAAGTATGTAGTACAATATCCTATTAGGTAATGTCCATGGTAGTTAATTAATTGATGCTTGTTGAAGTTTGTTTTTAACAGGAAAGCTGGGCCTTGCTTCATAAACAGAAAGAACCTAATATTACATATGAAGAAGTATTCAGTGTCACTTTTTTCCTAAACACCTAATTTTTTTATGATATTGTATTTTCCATAAATGATCACAGAAATATTTCCAGTCCACATGTTCTTCTAGAGACTTGTGACTCCCTTATCAAGAGTTAGAAACTATTTCTCCTCCCCTTAAAATTGGGTACGATGATTGTCCCAGAAAATAAAATACCGCATGATTTCCAAGGTTAGGTTCTACCATCCACCTGGTTTTAACCTAGCTCCTTTTTTCTGAACACTCACCATTAGAATCAAGTGCTTTCTCCTGTGAGGAAGTACAAATTAGCTCATACTGAGAGATTTCTCACATGGAGAAGAAAGGAGGACAGAAAACATCAACTACCAAAAAGTCTTGTGAGGGAACTTTCAGAAAATTTCACTAGCCCCTAGTCTTTGAACTTTCCTGCTAAGGCCTCAGGCATCATGGAGCAGGGAGCTCAGCCAGCCCCATTCTGCCTCATGAAAATTCTTAGAGTATAAATGGTCGTCTTAGCATACAATGATTTTGAGGTAATTTATCACACAACTCTAGTAGCCAGAACCTACTTCCAAGTAAATATAGCAAGAAATAAAATCATCATGTAGAAAAAAGTCTACTAATTTATAGGAGATTATATCGTTCTCTCATGTAGAACATTCTCTATAATGTATTATGGTGGGAAAGGACAAAATGACTATAGTACAATGCAACACACCACCAACTAGTCAGATCCGGCTCATAGCGACCCTTTCTTGGGTTTCCCAGGTGGTGTCACTACGGAAGTAGATTGCCCCAGCTTCCTTCTGAGGAGTGGCTAGTGGGTTTGAACTGCCAGCCTTCTGGTTAGGAGTCAAATGCATTAGCCACTATGCCATCAGAGCTCCTGACTACAGTACAGGGAAGCCATAAGTTAAGAGCTATAAGTACAGGGAAGAATAAATGCAAGTTATGGCTGCAGTAAGGTGCTCTGGTGGTGCAGTGGGTAAGGCGTTTGGCTGTTAACCAGAAGGTTGGCAGTTCACGTCCACCAGCTGCTCTGAGAGAGGAAGATGAAGCAATCTACTTCTGTAAAGATTTACAGCCTTGGAAAACCAGTGGTGGTGGCTATGACTCAGAATTGATCAATGGCAGTGTTTTTTTTTTATTTTATTTTTTAATTTATTTAAATATGATAATAAATATATGATATAAGAATGTAAACTGTCAATTTCTGACAGTTACTAGGTAAAGTGCAGATATTTTGCAAATTCAGACTTAAATAGGCATAGGTTTACTTATAGACATAAATCTCAAGGGACAATTTTCAATTAAATTTCAATTAAATAAATAATTTTAAAAAACACTCTCTCCATACTATTCAGCCTCAGAGGTAGTTGTATGCAGTATTATATTTCATACAGATCGGCAAAACCTGTTTACTGAATGTTTTAAAGGCTACCACTTCTTGCATGTTTCTGATCAACTAACTGCATTTTATTAAGGATTTCTAGCAGGTTAAATTCTTTTAGAGTAGTGATCTTATTAGTTTCCTTCCTCTCATTTCTAATAATTACTGAACTGCTCAATTTGAGTCCATCAAATTCAGGTATTATTTAATCTGCACAATAACTCTATGCATCTTAGATAGCTGCTCAAAGCTTTTAAGAATCCAGTCGCTACTCACCAAAGTAGGTTATAGGACAAGATTTTTATGTACTATGTTGGGCCAATTGAACATGATGTCCTCTGAGACTATGGTTCTGAGTTGGCAGGCCTAGTGCTTCTCCCTCACAAGGTGTCTGATTGTCTCTGAGAAATTACTCCAACTCTGCCTTCTGTTGCTTCTGTAATGCATGTGACTAATTTTGTAGCAGAAGTACATATGTAAGATTATCTTCAGCCAAATCTATCCTTAGTGTAGGGTATATTCCTGTTCACCTACCACCACTTGATCTTCTCACCTGTCTATGCATTTATTCGTAGCCTGGTGTTTGGTATTAGTGATAATGCAGTAAAAAAGATTTCATTTTAAACACTAGTTTTAAAAGTAGACTCTTGTTTTTCTAAGTTTTCAGGATGCAAACCCGAAAAACCAAAATCATTGCTGTCAAGTTGATTCTGACTCATACTGACCCTATAGGATAGAGTAGCACTGCCCCATAGGGTTTCCAAGGCTGTAAATCTTTATGGAAGCAGACTACCTACCACGTCTTTATCCCACAGAGTGGCTGGTGGTTTGAACTGCTGATCTCTTGGTTAGCAGCTGAGTGTTTTAACCAGTGAGCAACCAGGGCTACTTTACTGGGAAGCAAAGAGGCAAAAATCTAATTTAGATCCTGAAAGCTGATTTTTCCCAGATTGTTTTTCCCTAACACCAGGTAACAAACCCACTTGTAATTTCAACTAAGTAGTTTATGTTTAGTTCAAAATGAAGATTTTGATAAATTTCAATATTACCTTAGCATTACCTCTCTTCCCTTAAATCTATATATGTGAATATAATGTATGTATAC
>NW_006921610.1:14364530-14370661 GCF_000298275.1 Orycteropus afer afer
TCTTTATCTATTTTTACCTCTATATATTTTATTCTTGCACACTTCAGTTTTGCTGAACTCATATTCAAATGCAAAGGGAGGGGGCTTTATGTAAATCCTTAGGCAAGAAAATTGGGAGTTGTACAAGTCTTTGAAAATTAAACCCTTTATCTTATGAGTGTGGTATTATTGCTTCTAAATGGGAGAGTTAAAGGCTGAAACCTGCTGTTAAACTACCCTGCTCAATATGTTTGTAGGTGCAGCAATATAAGAAGATTCCTCCCTGTTTTTCTGCCAATAGGTGATGCCTCACAGTCAATATGGTGAAGTCTAACACATTCTACAGAGAAGGGATGGTGTAACATCAGTTTGAACACAATTGGGAAAATTACAATTAGAGAGAAGAACTAGAAGAACTGGAGAAAGTAAAAGTAAAGCATAAATCTGTGAGCAAAGGTTCTTGTAAAGAGGTGAAAACCGAATGTGAGACATCCTAATAATGGCTGGCACAACCAACACAGACTCCTGGAATTTGAAATTGGGTATATTGTGATAGAGTAAATTCACATACAGAGGACTTGGATCACAATCCTAAAATTCCACAATCTCATCCACCCACGTTTCCATTTATCCACTTACTAATATAACCAGTAAACCAAAGTGAGTAGTGTGATCTTCTGACAGTCTGAAAGATCAGAAGTCAAGACTGTTTTCTAAAGAACAAAAGTGTCATCAAAATATTGAAAAACTTAATGAGATTGGATAATGCAAAATCTTTGTAAATTATTAAATGGCTGCTGTGTTTTTAGAATGTTGGGTAGTGCAATTGTTTTGCACTGAATACCAAGCTAAATTTGTTGTGAACCCACCCAGTGTCATCATGGAAGAAAGGCCTGGTGACCTGCTTCCATAAAGATCACAGCCATGAATACCCTGAAGAGCAGTTCTACTCTGTAACACACGGACAAGCCATGAGTCGGGATCAATTCGGCAAGATATTTTCAAATATTTTTATTGGGTTATTGCTTCTGGCATGTATTAGTACAGTGCATAAAAGTTATATGAGAAGCATTGTTTTCTCCATTTATGAATAACAATAAACAATACTTTGTTTTACTCTTCTTACCAATCTCACAAGCAAAATTTTTCTGAACATAATTAAAAAACTGATGCAGCAGTACGTTAGACAGGGAACTGCCAGAAATTTAAGCCAGACTCAGAAGAGGGCAATGGAAGAGAGATATCATTGCTGATGTCAGATGGATCTTGGGAGAAAGAAAATATCAGAAGGATGTTTACCTGTGTTTTATTGACTATGTAAAGACATTTGACTGTGCAGATCATAACAAATTATGGTCAACATTGCAAAGAATGGAAATTCCAGAACACTTAATTCTGCTCATGAGGAACCTGTACATAGATCAAGAGGCAGCCATTGGAACAGAGCAAAGGATTACTGCATGGTTTGAAATCAGGAAAGGTATGCATCAGGGTTGTATCCTTTAACCATACTTGTTCAACTTGTAGGTTGAGAAAATAAACCAATAAACTAGACTATATGAAGAAGAGTTTAGCATCAAGATTGGAGGAAGACTTATTAATAGCCAGCAGTATGCAGATAACACAACCTTGCTTGCTGAAAGTGAAGCGAACTTGAAGTAGTAATGTTGAACATAAAGACTATAGCCTTCAGTATGGATTACATCACAAACTAAAGAAAATCTACTGCAACATACCTCTTTGAATATTTAAGAGCAAAAATGTCACTTTGAAGATTAAAGTGCACCTGACTCAAGCCATAGTATTTTCAATAGTCTCATATGCATGTGAAAGCTGGACAATGAATAATGAAGACTGCAGAAGAATTAATGCATTTGAGTTGTGGTGCTGGCAACGAATATAAAATGTACCATGTACTGCTAGGAGAATGAACATATCTGTCTTGGCGGAAGCATAGCTGTAATACTTCTTAGAAATGAGAATGGACAGGCTTCTCACATGTTGCTTGTGTTGTCAGAAGGCACCAATTCCTGGGAAGGATAATTCCTAAGGCACTTGACTGCTAACCAGAAAGCTGGTGATTTAAACCCACCGGCCGCTCCTTGGAGGGAAGATTGGACAATCTACTTCTGTAGAGATACTACCTTGGAAACCCAAGGAGGTGTTGCTATGAGTTGCAAATGACTCAACGGCAGTGAGTTTGGTTTTGGGTAATCTACTTCCATAGAGATACCACCTCAGAAAGCCAAGGAAGGGTCACTATGAGTTGGAATTGACTCGATAGTAGTGAATTTATTAGTAATTAAAGTAGAAAATCAAAACCAAACTCACTGCCATCAAGTTGATTCCAAGTTATAGTGACCCCCATTGGGTTTCTGAGGTGATACATCTTTATGAAAGTAGATTGCCCCATCTTCCTTCTGCAGAACAGCTGGTAGGTTTGAACCACCAGCCTTCTGGTTAGCAGTCAAATGCCTAAGGCACTGTGCCACCTGAGCTCCTTAGGTAGTGTAGACGGTCAGTTGAAAAAGGGGAAGACCCTCAACAAGATGGATTGGTACAGTGGCTGCAACCATGGACTCAAGCATAGCAGCAAGTCTGAGGATGGTGGAGGATCAGGCAGTGTTTCTTCCTGTTGTACACAGGGTCACTATGAGCTGAAGCCAACTCAATGGCACCTAACAACAAACAAGCCCTCATGCAATTTTCCTTTGTTCTCTGCTTTTCTTTCTTATTTTTCAAAGTTGCAAACCCAAGAAAGTTGTTGAATGAGAGGTTTTTTTTTTTTTTTATTAACTCTTTTCCTCCTCATTGTGTCTTCCACTGCACTGAGATTTTGTGCTGATCTCCCCCTTATTCTTTATTGTACATTGCCTTTCCTTTCTTCCGAGTTAATGTGTCTACCCAGTAGTTAGTGATTTACTTTTCCCTCCCACTACTGGTACACTTCAAAGAATGATTCTGTCCATGTGTAAAACTGTAGTGGTTTCATTAAATATTGTACTTTGTGATTGACTGATTCCACTCAGCCTAGGGTCCTTTAAGTTACCAATGTTATGAGGTGTTTCAGACATTCATTGTTATTCTTTAATGTTTCATAGTATTCCGTTGTGTAAATGTATCATAGCTTATCTATTCATCCATTGATGGTTGATGGGCACTTAGGTTGTTTCCAAATTTTTGCTATTGTTAGTAATGCTACAATAAACATGGGTGCGCAAATATCTGTTCATGTCACAGCTCTTATTTCTCTCGGATATATACCTAGTAGCAGAATTGATGGATTATATGGTGTTCCTATTTTGAACTTTCTAAGGGAGCCCCATACTGCTTTCCACAGTGGTTGCACCATTCTACTGTCATACGAGCAGCATATGACTGTTCCAGTCTCTCAACACTTTTACCAGCATTTGTTGTTCTCTGTTTTTTTTTTTTTTAATTTGCTAATAGTGCTGGGGTGAGATGCTATCTCATTGTTATTTTGATTTTCATATCTTTAGTGGCTATTTATTGTGAACATTTCTTCATCATGGGTTTGTTAGTCACCTGAATGTCTTATTTGTGAAGTTGTCTGTTCATGTCCTCTGTCTATTTTTAATTGAATTGTGTGTCTCTTTATTGTTGAGGTGTTGAAGTTTTCTATAAATTTTAGAGATTAATCTCTTGTCTAATGTGACATTACCAATTTTTCCCCACAATCTGTAGGTTCTATTTTTACTCTTTTGACAAAGTCTTTTGATGTATATAAGTGTTTAATTTTCAGGAGGTTACAGTTGTCTAGTTTGTCTCTGCTGCTCATGTTTTGTTTAGATGTCTTTGATAAGTATTTATGCCATGTATAGGGGCCCCTAAGTTTGCCTCTACTTTTTTTTTTAATGGCCTTTATAGTTTTATGTTTTACATTTAGCTCTTTGATCCATCTTGAGTTAGTTTTTGTATATGGTGTGAGATATGAATCCTGTTTTATTTTTATGCAAATGTATGTCCAGTTTTGTCTTCATGATTGGTTAAAGAGATTATATCTCCCCCATATAATGGGTTTTGACCCTTTGTCAAAGATCAGCTATCCATAGGTGGGTGTATTTACTTCTAGGTTCTCAATTCTGTTCCATTTGTCTATATGTCTGTCATTGTACCAATACCAGGCTGCTTTAACTACTGTGGCTGTATAGCAGTTTTTGAGATCTAGGAGTGTGAGGCCTCCTACTTTATTCTTCTTCTTTAGTAGTGCTTCACTTATCTGGTATCTCTTTTGTTTTCATTTAAAGTTGGTAATTAGTTTTTCCATCTCTTTAAAGTTGGAGCGTTTATGACTGGAAGTGCAATCAAATTTGAAGAGATATTGAAAGACAACAGTGAACATCTCAAGGAATTGTATTCCTAAACATAACTCTAAGCACTGGGTACATAGTCATATTAGATTGATAGCACTAATGCCCTGAATGACCTCAATCCTTCACTCATAACTCTATGCCGTCTCTCTGTAATTCAATTAAGAAAGTTGTCTAATTACACATTCCTTTAATATGGGCATGGACAAATGCTTTACTTTAGCCAGTAGGATGTGCAGACTTCATACTAGCAGAGGCCTGAAAATTTTCTTGTATACTTCTGTTTTCTCCTTTGGAAGATGGCCACATCAGGAGAATAAGCCTGGAATAACTTGTTGAAGGATGAGAAACCAGATAGAGCAGATCTGAAGTATTCATGTCAGTCAGCAACAACCTAATCAATAGTTGAGCACAGATGCATGTAGGTGCCCAGCAGAGATGAACACAATCCCCACCCCACCTTAAGACTTTTAAGAAAGTACAAGTTAATGAAACTAAATGCACATGTAATGTTAAATGTAAAACAAACTCTGCTCTGTAAACTTGCACCTAAAGAACACACAAAAAAAAGGTAAAAATGGTTGCTGTGTTAAGACGTGGAGATTCTGGGATGTTTGTTAAGCAGCAATAGGTAACTTGTATGACATTTCAACAATTTATAAACTATGTCTTTAAAAGAAACATCATTTATAACTTCAATAGGGAATAGGTTTTGGTCTGTGCCAGATTCTGCTTTAAGCACATTAAAATATAATAAAATATAAAAGGCTTACACACAGAGAGAAATATTCTCTGAAAGTTACCAGGAATGAGAGGGGAAGGGAAAGTAAATCACTTGCTGATTTACTTGGATATTATTGGATTTACTTGGATACATATTAACTTGGATGAAGGGAAAGGCAATGTACAGTAAGGAAGTAAGTAGAAAGTGATCAAACAGAGGAAGACACTGGGAAGTGCATAAGAGTTAAAGGCAATGAGAGTAAATACTATTACTTACACATAATAACAGTAATAACAATAATCTAGGATCTCTGGTAGCATAGTGCTTAAGGCACAAGACTGCTAATCAGAATGCCGGTGGTTCAAACCCACCAGCCACTCCTTGGAAGGAAGGCTGGGCAATCTACTTCTGTAGTGATACTGCCTCAGAAACCCAAGGAGGGGTAGCTATGAGTCGGGTCCGACTCTATGGCACATAATAGCAACAACAACAACAATTATCTATCAGTGGATGATAAATAAGATAGACATTCAAACTGAAGAGGAGTGAGAAGGCAAATAGTCTTACATCTGCATATATATATATATATATATATATATATATATATATATGTGCTGCAAATATGTTTCTGAATACAGTAGAGTATACAGAGGGCAAAGTTATGAAAACTTCTTAGTTATAACACAACACCTTAAGGGAATGAGGCTCTGGACCTGGTCACTTAGGATCATAGTCAAAAGGCATGACATAGTCCACAAAGACTATGTTCTACATCTTACTTTGGTGAGAAGCAACTGAGGTCTTAGAAGTTTGTGAGTGGGCATCTAAGGTGCAATTATAGTTCTCTTCCCATCCAGAGCAAAGAAGAGTGAAGAAAATCAAAGGCACAAGGAAATAATTAGTCCAAAGAATTAACGAACCAAGTGAACTCTAGTCTCCATGACTCTGAAACAAGAAAAACTAGATGGCACCCAGTACCACTGCTGATTGCTCTGAAACGAATCACAATAGGAGGACTTGGAAAGAGTATGAGCAAAATATGGAACAAAACTCAAAATTATATAAGAGTATGAGCAAAATATGGAACAAAACTCAAA
>NW_006921610.1:14371434-14377901 GCF_000298275.1 Orycteropus afer afer
TCTGCTAATTCTAATATATATATATACACATATATATATATATATACATATACATATATATATATGTGTGTGTGTGTGTGTGTGTGTGTGTAAGATGATGAGATAGATCCATGAATTATTTCCTAGAATTCAAAACAGTCCAATAAATAAATAGCATTTAAAATAATTGGCAAGAATATTAACTGAATAGAGCCTGAATTTCTACTCTAGCATATTGTGAGTATGAACTCATCAATATATGAAAGATAAAAATGTTCAATTACATTTTTTAAAACTGTCCTATCATGCCTTAGACAAGGGTTCTCTTCTTGACAGGACCTAGAGGCCATACAGCAGTGAATCTCAAGAAACACCCTTCAGGGAATCAGACAGGAAATCCTAACACCTGCCTGACTCCACCTGTTCACCCTAACTCATTCCAGGCACAGCTGAGGTGATTTACAGGGTATTGTATCTACTTCCTGTGTGGAGTCTATTTCGTTGCTCCAGGGATTTTGCCCTCCCCCCGACATTCTGAATGATTATTTCCCAATGTTTCCAGGAAGGTATTTACTTTTACCTTGTGATATCACTAGGAGAGAGAGAGAAGAAAATATTAAATTGTTAACTGGGGAAAAGGAGAACATAGATTCTCGATTTTAAAATACAAAATGAATTGGTCTGTATTTTGGAAAGAAATAGTTGTATGTGAAGAACTGAGTCAGACTTTCAGAGTCAAGTGGCAGGTGATCATTCTCTCCTTCTCACGATGGTGTAGAATATGAGAGCAAAGGGACCCACACTGGATTTAAAGGGCCATAAATATAGACCAAATAAAAAGAAATATTTTCTTACACAGTGTATAGTTAACCTGCAAAATTTCTGGCTCAAGGAGCCATTTAATTAAATAATCTACAAACAATATTAGACAATTTTATGACAACTATAATATTTCAATGCATATGAATATGATAAAGGTAAATCAACCCCTATTCTTCAGGCATAAGTTAATTTTCTGTAGAAGATAAGAAAACATTTCTTTCCAATTGCAAAAAACACCGGCCACCCAGTAAACCCTATTTACTTCCTTACAAGTAACAGGAGAGAAACTTGAATAACCTTTCCTCTAGTTGTGAAAATCTGAGCCCAACTCAAACTACAACATTGATGCCAAATACATTAATGATTGAATCCATATTAGCACAATTTAGGAATAGTTTTTTTTTTCTATTATAGTCCATATCAAATTAAAAATTTATAGCTGGAAAATCTTGTACAGTAAGGAAAAAAAAAATAGAAAATTAAGGTAGATATTAACAGTTTCAATTATGCAATAAAAAAAAAGTTTCATAATGCCCTGCTACTCATAATTTGGTATATTTTCTTATAGAAACTCTGGTTATTGAAATGTTAAGCTGTTTTTTTAAAGGAGAATATGAGGATTCTAAGTATTCATTAATGCTTAATCAATAATTAAGCAAACTTTACAACCAACATGTATTTTAAGTATTAAGGGTGCAGAGGTAAAAAAGTGGGGTTCATCTTAAATTTAGTTTGCAGTTTACTCAGGGAAGTACATACACAAAGAAATGATTCCGGTGCCATATTTTAAATATGTTAAACAGAAGGTGTATCCAACTCTTTGGATTCCAGAGAAGAAGGTGGTAAGGAGAGCTAATATCTAGAGAGTAAGATTAAGAGCTTGTTAGTCAGACAGGGGAGTCCAAGAAAAGTTAACTGCAATATCATAAACCCAGCAAGGGGAAAGAATATGTCACATTCAAGACATAGCCAATAGAACAATGTGGTTGAATCATCTTGGAAGTGACAAGGAATTAATGATATTCATCTGAAAAGGGAGACTGAGATCTAATGTTAGAGCTGTTGCTTTCTGCAGAACATATTAATGCCACCTTTGCAAACTGGAGGACCTAATATAGAAAAGTATGAGTTAGTTAAAAAAAAAAAAAGTTCTCACATTTTCAACAAGTACTCAGAATTGCCTTGCAAAGAGACAGGTCAGCAATGGTATTCCTCCAGAATTCTGGAGTGACATTGGCAATAACAGAATCTAAGACAGCAGCAAATGTGTGGAGTATCTATACACGAAGCTAAATCTGAGATGGAGATATGGCTTAAAAACTCTTGGGCAAGAGAGAAAATAAAGGAAAGATGGATTATGAGTCTTCATACAATTGCTGAAATTAAGATAGCTGTAACTAAATCATCTTTGGAGGAGGCTTGACCATGTTGAATCAGATTGAACTGGAATGGACTACTAAAATTCCCTTGTGTCAATTTCATAGACTATTTACGTTACCAATAATTTATTCCTTTGGCAGATACTAGACTTAGACATTTGTCAAAATACATGCATGACAGAGCTTTCTGGATTGTTTTGAAAGTTCACTGTATGGTATTATCAGAAAAGGGACATATGTGAAGGAATCTTACAATTCTGATGAAAAGGTAAATATTATAATTATGAGTTATCATAAAGAATATAAAATATTACTGACTGTAGCTGTATCTTAATTAATATGACTATTTGTTGTTATTTTATTGATAAAATAGTCTGTGATTTTTCTCTTTACTGTGGTGAATGCAATTTGGTTACTAACACCATCAATATAACTTCTAATTAAATTTTCCTTTTTTAAAATTTTTATTGTGATCTGGTTAAAAGTTTACAGAGCAAATCCATTTTCCATACAGCAATTAACAAACACTTTGTTCCATCACATCAACTACAATTTCCCACAATGCAACAGTTCTATTTCCAGTTCCTCCACAGAGTTAACTCCCCCTTGTGTCCTTCCCTCCCATGCACTCCTGCCCCCTGAGCTATCTCCCTGTACATACACAGCCCTTCTATTCTCCCATGATTGATCTCTCCAAGGACTATATCTAGCCAATGTAAATACTCAGCTCATATGCCTGCCTTTTGTTTGACTGGAAGCCACAAGAGTGGGTTCAATTCTAGACCTGAATGTTAGGTAGGGGCCATAGTCTCAGGAGCGTCACCAGGTTCTATCAGAACAGCAAATCTGGTCCTTTTTTCTTTTCTCTTCTTTTTTTTTAATGATTTTGAATTTTATTCCACATTGCACTCCCACTCTACCCAGGATCTCCTACATAGATCTCCCTCCGAGTGGTTGACAGTGGTAGCCGGGCACCGTTTACTTCTTTTAGTCTCATAATCATATAGGCTCAGGATCACATGGTGTACCAGTCCCTTGGACAAATTGTTTCCATGAGTCTTTGGTTTTCTTCATTCTTCTTTGCTCTGAAGGAGGAGAGACCCATCATTGCAATTAGATGGCTGCTTGCAAGCTTTTAAGATCTCAGTCACTACTCGCCAAAGTAGGATGTGGAACAAAGTTTTTGTCTAGTATATTATGCCAACTGAACTTGCTGTGCCCTGTGACTACGGTCCCGAGCCCACAGGTCCAACTACTCACTCCCACTGGGTAGTTGGCTGTGGCCAAGAAGTGACTACAATTTTGCCCCTTGTCAGCTCTACCATATACCCGGGAATTCTTACAGAACATACAAATATGCTTGTAGAAACATTGTCTCCCAAACCTATACATGGTCATGGGCACACCCTGCATAAACACACCTGATCATTCAGCCTGTCCACTCGTCCATTCATCTACTCATAGGTCAATGTTTGTCATCACTAACAATGCAGCACTGTATGTGTAAAATGGTTCATGTTTGTTGTCTGTACCTCCCATGCAACTCTCTGTCTTCCTTGTCCTCAATGTCACCATGTTAATCACTTACATTTGGTACATTTCCTTTCCCTTCACCCAAATCAATACTTGTCTCTACGTATCTAGCAGTGTTCCCCCCTTCTTTCCCACCCTTGTTGTTGTTGTTGTTGTTGTTTGCCGTTGAGTCGACCCCGACTCATAGCGACACCTCCTTGGGTTTCCCAGGCAGTATCACTACGGAAGTAGATTGCCCAACCTTCCTTCCAAGGAGTGGCTGGTGGGTTTGAACCGCCAGCCTTCTGGTTAGCAGTCAAGTGCCTTAGCCACTATGCTACCAGAGCTCCTTAGTAACCAACAAAGAAAATTTCCTTTCATATATAAATCTCTCCTTGACTTTTTACAATAATGGACTAATATAATATTTGTCCTTCTGTGATTGACTTATATCACTCAGCATAATGTCCTCCAAGTTCATGCATGTTAAGTGGTGTTTTGCAGATTCTCTGTTATTCTTCAGGGTCACATAGTATTCCATTGTGTGTATGTACCATAGTTTGATTATCCATTCTTCTGTTAATGGCTTCTAGGTTGTTTCCATTTTTGGCTATTGTAGTTAGTGCTGTGATGGACATGGCTGTGCATATATGTATATCCGTTCTTATCCTGGATCTCACTTCTTTAGGCTATATACTTAGTGATGGAATGGCTGGGTCAAATAGTACTTGTATTTCCAACTTTTTAAGTAATTGCTATACAATTTTCCACAGTGGTTATCATTTTACAATTTCATCAGTAGTGTATGAGACTCCCAATCTCTCCACATCCTCGCCAACATTTGTTATTTTCTGTCTTGTTGAACTTTGTTACTGGTGGTGGGGCAAGATGGTATCTCATTATTGTTTGATTTGCATCTCTCCAAGGCTAATGATCATGAACATTTCTTCATGTGTTTGTTGGCTGACTGAATATCGTCTTTGGTGAAGTGTTTATTCATGTCTTTTGCCCATTTTTAATTGGATTATTTTTGTTGTTGTTGTTGAGGTGTTGGAGTTTTCTATAAATTTGAGAGATAAGTCTTTTGTCAGATATGCTGTTTCCAAACATTTTTTCCCAACCTGTAGGTTTTCTTTCATCTCTTCTGGAAAAGTCTTTGGAAGCACATAAAAATTCAGGTTTTAGAAGGTTCCATTCATCTAGTTTCTCACCTGCTTTTGTGCATTTTGAGTTATGCTTGATAGTCTATTTATGCCATAGATTATGGCCCCTAAATTTGCCCCTAGTTTTTCCTTGAGGAACTTGATAGTTTTAGGTTTCACATTTAAGTTTTTAATCCATCTGGAGTTAGTTTTTGTGCATGGTGTGAGCTACAGATCTGGTTTCATTTTTCTACAAATGGATATCCAATTGTGCCAGCACCATTTGTTAAAAGAACAGATAATCTCTTCCCCATATAATGGATTTTGGCCCTTTGTCAAAGATCAGCTGACCATAGGTTGATAGATCTATTTCTGGGTTTTCAATTCTATTCCATTGATCTCTGTGTCTGTCATTGTACCAATACCAGGCAGTTTTGACTATGGAGGTCATATAGGAGGTTTTGAGATCCAGGAGTGTGAAACCTCCTACTTTGTTCTTCTTCAATAGTGCTTTGCTTATCTGAGGTCTCTTTCCTTTCCAAATAACATTAATGACTGATTTTTCCATATTCACAAAGAATGTTGATGGGATCTAGAATTGGATTGCATTGAATGTATAGATTGCTTTGGGTAGAATTGACATTTTCACAATGTTCATTCTTCCTATCCACAAGCATGGTATATTCTTCCATTTATGTAGATCTCTTATGGTTTCTTGAAGTAGTTTTTTGTAGTTTTCTTTGTACAGGCCTTTTGTGTTCTTGGTAAGATTTATTCTCAAGTATTTTATTTTTTTAAAATGGTATTAATTTCTTTATTTCTTTTTCAGCAATCTCTTTGCTGGTGTAGGGGAATCCAACTGATTTTGGATGTTGATCTTGTACCCTGCCACTGTGCTAAATCTCTGTTTGTTCCAGTAGTTTTTTTGCTGAGTCTCTTTGATTTTTTATGTATAGGATCAAATCATCAGCAAATAGTTATAATTTCACTTCCTTCTTACAAATTTGGATGCTTTTGATTTCCCTTTCTTGCCTTATTGCCCTGGACAGGACTTTCAATACAATGTTGAATAGAAGTGGTGATAGAGGGCATCCTTGCCTGGTTCTTGTTCACAAGAGGAATGTTTTCAATCTCTCTCCATTGAGAATAATGTTGGCTGTTGGATTTGCATATATCCCCTTTATTATATTGAGGAATATACCTTCTATTCCTATTTTGCTGAGAGTTTTGATCAGGAATGGGTGTTGGATTTTATCGAATGGCATTTCTGCATTGATTGATATTATCATGTGATTGTTTTCCTTTGTTTTGTTTAGGTGATAGATGACATTGATTGTGTTTCTAGTATTACAGCACCCTTGCATACCTGATATGAATCCCCCTTGGTCATATTGAATATTTATTTATTTATTTGATATGTTGTTGGAGTCTATTGACTGGGATTTTGTTGAAAATGTTTGCATCTATATTCCTGAGGGATATTGGACTGTAGTTTCCCTTTTGAATGATTTCTTTGTCTAGTTTTGGTATCAAGGTTATGTTTGCTTCATAAAATGAATTTGGGAGGATTCCATTTTTTTCTATGTTCTGGCATAGTTTGAATCATATTGGTTGCAGTTCTTCTCTGAATGTT
>NW_006921610.1:14378585-14381880 GCF_000298275.1 Orycteropus afer afer
TTGACCTGCCTATTACTGAATTCTAATTTTACAGTATTGTTATCTGAGAAGATACAGTATTTCAATGTTTTTAAATTTATTAAGTCTTGCTTTATGGCCTAACATATGTTCTATCTGGCGAAATGTTCCATGTGCACTAGAAAAGAATGTATATTGTGCTGTTATTGGGTGAAGTGTTCTGTAGATGTCTGCAAGGTCAAGTTGGTGGATTGTATTGTTTAGCTGTTCTGCAACTTCGTTGAGTTTCTTTCCAGTTGTTCTATCTTTCATTGAAAATGGTGTATTAAAGTGTCCTACCATGACTGTGGAGTCATGTATTTGTCTTTTCAATTCTGTTAGTCTGATGTAGGTATTTTGGGGCTCTTTCATGGGGTTATATATTTCATTGGGCTATATATTCACTATGGTTATGTCATGTTGTTTGATTGATCCTTTAATCATTCCATAATGTCCTTCATTTCCTTTGATGGTGGTTTTTGGCTTACAATAAATTTTATCAGGAATTAATATTGCAGATTCAAAATGGAATTTCAGCAGTTATCACCATGCTATTTCCCTCTAGCATCTTAGTGCTTGAAAAACTAGGTACAGCAGGTTGAATTAGGGATTCTGGTGCTCTGAGCAGCTCAGTGAGTCAGAGTACACCAAACTCAAAGGAGTAGAATTAGAAAGGATAAAGAGACAAGGAAAAAATAACAAGATCAGAAGATCTATCCTGTGGAGCACCAACAAGCAGCCAAGAATGGCCATCAGAGACTTCCCTAAGGGAGCATCAACTGGCAGGTGAGAATGGCCATTTGAGACCTCCTTGGGTTAAAGAAGAAGACACACCACACCAGCATACCAGCAACCACACCAGCATACCAATGATCACACCACAGATCTACTCTCAGCACTTGATTTTATTGGTAACTTGGGTTGGCTAGGTGCAAACAGGCATGCCCAGTGCCTCTGAAACCTGAGCAGAGAGTCCACTGGTGCAGCAGGAGGGTGGGCCTGGGGAGGTGCCCCTGCAGCAGGTCACCGAGTAGGCTGGTGTCAGCTTAGTGGCACTGAGAGGTCTGCACTTGACCTTATCAGTAATATTGGGAACATAGATTACTAGCAGGCACTCTCCCAACTCCTGTGCCACTGAAAACAACTGGATCTTTGGCACTGAGGGTGGGTGGACCCACAGAGGAACTCCCAAGGTAGATTGCTTTCTGGGCTGGTTGGGTCAGTGCCGCGGGCAGGGGGGCTCAAAGAAAGAAACCCCTGTGGCAGATCACAGAGCCAGGAAGTTGTCTTGGGTTGGCTTTCTGACACCAAAGGGCTTTGGGAGTGGGGTTTTCATGTGTGTCTAAGCCTGGTGGAAAGTGGTGACCCCTAACAACTGGAGTCTTTGCTGAAATTGATCTGCAGGACTGTGAATAACAGTACAACATCATCAGTAGCAGCCCACTCAAAGCCCTAGAAACTGCCCCTAGCAACAGCAAGCTTTCCTTCTTCTGCTCCCACCTTCTCCGCCAATAACTTCACTCATCCAATAGAAGAAACAACATTAAGCCAGCATAAAACCTCCCAGTTTGAACTCAAACCCTCTTTACGACAAATAGAAACCTATCCACATTCTATACAGTGATTCCACCATCACAAAGAAAACTGAAGAGCAACCCAGCATATCTGAATTAATAACTAAAAAAATAAAATACACCAGCTTCACCTTTTCAAAATATTAAATCATAAAACCAAGACAAAACAAATCAATACATAACCAACAGCTAAAGACAACCTCAAAATGTCTAGGAAACAACAGGCAACCTCAAATCAAACAAGAAAAAACAAGACAAGGCATTAGAAGCAAAACCCCAAACAAAGGTCTCATTAAACATGGAGGAAGTGGAGCAATAGAATTATCTGAGAAATAATTTAGAGGATATGTTTATAGAGCTTTACAAGAGCCTAAGGAAACCCTAAACAGAAACAAGGAAAACACAGACAATTCTGTGGAAGAACTCAGGAAAATCATTCAAGAACAAAATAATAAGATTAATGCACAATCAGAACTCATACAAAACAGCAGTTAGAAATCAAGAAGATAAATACCAAAATTACAGAATTACACAACACAGTACAAGCACAAAAAGTGTAGGTTAGAACTGGCTAAAGAACACATATACCAACTAGAAGAGAAATCCCTGGACACCAGCCTGTATGAAGAAAAAAATCAGAACAAAGATTTAAGAGAAGTGAAGAGAACCTAAGAATTATATGGGATGACATGAGAAGAAACCACATAAGACTCACTGAATTTCCAGAACAAGAAGAGTTGAAAAAAAACACCAAGAAAATTGTGGAAGACCTGCTAACAGAAAACTTCCCCCATAGCATTAAAGAAGAAAAGATATCTGTCCAAGAAGCTCATAGAATCCCACACAAGACAGATCCCAAGAGAAAAACACTGAGACATATAAGCAAACTCTCCAAAACCAAAGACAAAGAAAAAATTTTGAGAGCTGCCCAGGACAAAAGAAATATTACTTATGATAATCAAATAGTTAGGCTGAGCTCTGATTACTCACCGGAAAGTGTGCAGACAAGAAGTTAATGAGACAGCATATATAAAACACGGAAGGAAAAGAACTTCCAACCAAGAACCCTATATCCAACCACATTTTCTATCAAATATGAGGGTGAAATCAAGGCATTCCCAGACAAACAGAAATTAAGGGATTTTGTAAAAACCAGACAAACCCTACAAGAAATACTTAAGAAAGTTCTTCCAATAGAGAACCCACAACAGAGATCAACAAAATCAGGATAGGTAGGATCAACACTAAAACCAAATCAGAAACAGAAACTCAAAACAAGACCATAAAACATTGTACTCTAAAAACCAAGGAAGTCAATCAGCACACAACAGCAACTAACCTATCAGAGGGAATAAAACTTCTGGGTACAAGCTTCCAAATGGAGAGGGACCAGGATACAGACCCAAAACACATCTCTGAGAAAGACACAGCATTGGAACTCCCTGATAAAGAATTCACAGTATGCACTGTTCTAAAAATGTAGAGAAAGAATTCATTCCAAGGTAACCACAGAGAAGAGTAACAATCCCCATAAGCAAATCCAGAAGGAAAGGAAACATATGTGTTTAATAAACACAAAACCAACAATAAAGAAGAAAAGGGAGAAAGCATTAGCCAACAAATCAAACTCAGTACAGAAAAGTATATGGACCAAGGAAACACCAACAACACGACAAAAAAAACACAATAGAATGACAGCAATCAATTCATACCTATCACTAATT
>NW_006921610.1:14391168-14455729 GCF_000298275.1 Orycteropus afer afer
CAGAGACACAAAAGACCTATACAAAGAAAACTATAAAACACTGCTACAAGAGACAACAAGGGCACTACATAAATGGTATGTACCTTGTTCTACCTTGTTCATGGGTAGGTAGACTAAATATTGTGAAAATATCAATACTACCTAAAGCAATCTATACATTTAACGCAATCCCGATCCAGATTTCAGCAAAATTTTTAAGGACATGGAAAAACTTATTACTAATTTCATACAGAAAGGAAAGAGACCTCGGATAAGCAGAGCACTTCTCAAGAAGAAAAACAAAGTGAGAGGTCTCACACTCCCAGGTCTTAAGAATCACTATACTGTTACAGTAGTCAAAACAGCATGGTATTGGTACAATGATAGACAGATAGACCAAAGAAATAGAATTGAACATCCAGATATAGACCCATCCATCTATGGACAGCTGATCTTTGACAAAGGTCCAAAACCCATTAAAAGGAGAAGAGACAGCTTCTTTAACAAATGGTGCTGGCAAAACTGGATATCCACCTGTCGAAAAATGAAATAAGACCCAGCCCATACAGGCCCCTAGCGGCCCTTCAGGTCTGGAATTGAACCCACACCTGTGGTTTCCAGCCAAACAAAGTATAGGCAAGTGAGTTAAACATTTACCTCAAGTAGACACACACCCTGGAGAGAACAATCATGGGAGAAGGAAGGGCTGCTTATGCACAGGGAGACAGCTCAGGGCGCAGGAGAGTATGGAGGGATGGACACTGGGAAGAGGTAACTATGGGGAGGAAGTGGGAGGGGAGATGTTGCATTGTAAATTTTGGTCAATGACATGAGACAAAGTATATGTGAACTGCTGTATGAAAAGTGAATTTACTCTGTAAATCTTCACCCAAATCAAAATAAAATTTAAAAAATAAAAAATAAAAAAAGACCCAGCCCATACAGAAAAACAAACTCAAGCTGGATCAAAGACTTAAATGTAAAACCCAAAACTGTAAAATTCTTCAAAGATAAAATAAGGGCAAATCTGGGATCCCTAATTTATGGTATAAATAGACTATCAAGCATAACCCAGAAAGTGCAGGAGATAGAAGAGAAGCTAGGTGATTGGGACCTTTTAAAAATTAAATTCTTATGTGCATCAAAAGACTTCGTCAAAAGGGTAAAAAGAGAACCTACAGATTGGGAGATAGTATTTGCCTATGACATATCTGATAAGGGACTTATCCCCAAAATCAATAGAAACCTTCAACACTTCAACACCAAAAAGGCAAATAACCCAACTCACAAAAAGGCAAAAGACTTGAACAGACACTTCACCAAAGAAGACATACAGGTAGCCAACAAACACATGAGAAATTGCTTGTGACCATTAGTCATTAGAGAGATGTAAACCAAAACAATGATGAGATATCATCTCACCCCAGCAGTAATAGCAAAGTTCAACAGGTCAGAAAATAACAAATGCTGGCGAGGTTGCGGCGAGATTGAAACTTTTCTGCACTGCTGGTGGGATTGTAAAACGGTACAACTGTTGTGGCAAATGGTATAGCATTTCCTTAAAAAAGCTAAAAATAGAAGTACCATTTGACCCAGCCTAAAGAGGTGAGAGATAGCGCATGAACAGACATATGCACACCTATGTTCATTGCAGCACAATTCACTATACCAAAGAGTTGGAAACAACCTAAGTTCCCATCAACAGATGAGTGGATAACCAAATTATGGTACATGCACACAATACTATGCTACATTTAGGAACAATGAGGGATATGCGAATCATCTCACAAGGTGGATGAACCTGGAAGACATTATGCTGAGTGAAATAAGTCAATCACAGAAGGACAAGTACTGTATGAGCCCATTACTGTAAAAAAGACAAAGAAGGGTTTGCTTGGTAAAGGGAACTCACTTAGTAGGTTATGAAGATGGGGAGGGAAGGGGAGAGATTAATTTTGGGCTAGTTGGAGCCCACACACTGATGAAGGTAAGGGGAGGGATATACAGGAAGTATCTGTGACCACCTTGATAACATTAGGAAATGGGAGGACACCAAATTGTGCACATAAGAGATACACGGCAGATGCTAATACCAACCGTGTCCACAATACTGCATTGCCATTAACACCAAACACCAAGCTACAGATAAACACATAAACACCTGAGAGGATCAGATGGCGATCAGTGAACAGGAGTATAATTTAGATTATAGAATAGATTCATCTGAAGCTAATTTTGCACAGACACCAGTGATACAAAATACCCACATTCCTTACAGAAACAATAGAAGACAGACACAGAGGAATCCTTCATAGACAACTAGATACCATGGGAGAAAGATCCAATATATCTGCCATCTCAGGACCATAGTACTGGGGATACCAGACTCAATTGGCACAACAAAATACATAAAAGCCTTATTCTGCATCTTACATTGGTGAGTAGCACCTGGGGTCTTAAAAGCTTTCAAGTGGCCATCTAAGATGCAGCTAACAGTCTCCTAGCTTCAAAAGTGAAAAAGAGTTCAAAAAAAAAAAAAGGGCATTTGGAAGCAATCAGCCATAAGACACAATGGCCCTTGAGACCAGAAGAACTAGATAGTGCCTGGCTACCAATGCCAACCACTCAGGAAAGGATCAAATCTGGAGATCTTGGATAGAGTGGGAGGAAAAAAGTGGAACAAAATCCAAAAACTCAGTAATGAACAGAATTATTGGTCAGATGAAATCTGGTGAGACCACCCAGTACTATGGTTCTGGAATGCTTTCTGTGCCTAGAATAAAACACGCCCCCCAGGGGCTGGCTCTCATCCCAATGGTTAACAAGATGTACATACAGACCACTCAACCCATGATGACACACCCACATACTCTATGGTAATACATCCCTTAGAGCAATAGACCACGGGACACCAGAGGACCAACATTCAAACTGAGGAAATGCAGGACAAACAGGAATGCATAAATATGAGGGGCACAGGGAGAGTTACAGGGTAGGGAGGGAAGGAGACTGGTTTAGGGTTAGACATGGTAAATGGGGAGTGAAACTAAATGCACACATAACGTTGAATGTAAAGCAGCTCTTAAAAAAAAAAAAAAAAAAAAGTCAGCTGTCACACAAACAGAACAAAATGAAGCCCAGCCTTGCAAATCTTCATGATTAATGCTATCTTGTTTCCATTGTTTGATTATAAAATTACTATATCTTAAAACGAAAGTGAAAAAAAAAATTATTATTGATACTCCTGCTATTTTTTGATTGCCAATTGCTTAACATACCTTTTTCCAAGCTTTTATTTTTACTCTTTTTTTTGTCTTTCTCTCTAAAGTGTGTCTCTTGTAGACAGCATATTGATGAGTTATGTTTTCTTATCCATCCTGCAACTCTTCATCTCTTGAGTGGTGCATTTAATCCACTGACATTCAATGTAATTATCCATAAGTATCAATTTGTTACTGTCACTTTGTTATTTTGTGTGTGTGTGTGTGTGTAGTGTTCCTGATTCTTTGTTCCATATAATTTTCTGTGTGAGCTCATTTTGTTTATGAGTCATTATCATTTCCTTCATTGATGTTTTCGTATTTGCCAAATATTTTTGATCACCCTCTTTTTCATTGTGATATGAAGGTTTGTCATTTTTCTTTGAGATTACCCTGTAATTTACAATTTTCTCCTTGAGTTTAGAATAGTTCATTCTATCTTGCAACTCTCTTGAATTCCTTACCATTTAGAAATTCTGTATATATATTATTTTTTCCCTCTTTTTCTTTTCTAGTTGTCCTCATTTGTCAATTGATGTCTCTGGTTCACCATTTACAATCTTGTAAGCTTATTTTACTTTGGATACTTCCATAACTGGGTTGGTTTCTGGGTTATGTCATCATGTGTATTAATGGTTAGTTGTTGTTTGCTTTTATTAGTTCTCTGTCCAAAGGACTCCCTTTAGTAGGTCTTGTAAGGTTGGTCTGGTTTTAGCAAGTTCCCTTAGTTTCTGCTTATCTGGAAATCTCCTAATTTCACCAACATATTTAAGGGACAATTTTGCTGGGTATGTAATTCTTGGTTGGAATTTTTTTTTCTTTCAGTGTTTTATATATAGCATCCCATTGCCTTCTTGCTTCTTGGTTTCTGCTGAGAAATCAGAGCTTAGTCTTATTGGTTGCCCTTTGTAGATAACTTTTTGTTTTTCCCATGTCGCTTTCAGGATTCTTTCTTTGTCTTTGGTTTTGATGAGTTTGAAGATTATACATCTTGGTGGTTTTCTTTCGGGGTCTATCCTGTTTGGGGTTCATTGGACTTCCTGAATGTATACATTCTCATCTTTCATCATATCAGGGAAGTTCTCCTGCAACAAATCTTAGACAATTTTCTCTGTGGTTTTATTTGTCTCTTCTTGCTTTGAAATTCCTATTACATGCAAGTTATTTCTTTTGATGGTATCTCATGTGAATCTGAGGCTTTCTTCATTTTGTTTTTATCTTTTTTCTGACTGATCTCTTTCCAAAGAAGTATTGAGGCATTTGTCTTCAATTTCATTAGTTCTGTCTTCCATTGATTCGATCCTACTTCTTTGCCCTTTCAATGTGTTATCTATTTCTGAAAACTTAGTATTAATTGGATTTCTATCCATAGATTTTGTATCATTTCTAACTTTCATTTGTTTTGTCATTATGTTCTTGTATTTTCTTCCAAAACTGTTCTAGGGTTTTGTCTGTGTTTTCCTTAATTTTGTCAGTGTTTTCCTTGATCTGTCTCTCAATCCGTTGAAGGTATCTAAATATAATTCTTTTGAACCCCTTATCTGGGAGTTCCAATGCTGCTTCTTCTTTGGGGATATGGTCTGAGTCTGTATCCTGGTCCCTTGCTTCTACTGCTTTATCTTGCTTTTTTGTGTGGACTCTGATGTCTGTTGTCTCTGTGACATTGTGACTTTGTTGTATTTATATTTAATTGGTAATTGTATATTGGAGGGATTCACACAAGGTTTTTTTTTTTTTTTTTTGGATGTATCTGAGTACACAGGGTACTGTGATCCTTTATTTGCTAGTTGGCAACACATATGCACTCACTATCTGCCTCCTGGTGGATGTGATAGAGAATGAGAGTCAATAGACAACTGATCACTGTTAACTGTGAAGAGTAGTTAAGGGTGAGTCAGGCTCTTATTGCTGGCCTGTTGGTGCAGAAGGAAGTAGTGGACTTTACTCAGTAAGTGGAGCTACAGGAGGTGTGAGTATGGTTGGATTGTATGGCCATGATTGCTGTTTCCCACTCAGACAAAAACAACTGTTGGATAACCAATCAAAAATTCAAAGCAAGAGGAGAAAAAAACAATTATCACATAAACACACAGGAACAATCACCAAAAAGAGAGAAAAGGGGAAAAAAAAAACACCCTACAATATCTGGGGTGAGGAATAAGAGAAAAGAGGTAAAGTAGGAGAATAATAAAGAAAAAAATGGCAAAAATGCAAAAGAAAAACAAGGAATGGGAAGAACCACAAGAAAGAAAAAAAAATGGGAACCAGGAAAAAGGAAGAGAATAAAAGCCAAAATCTAGAACCTGGGAAGGGAAGAAGAAAGAATGATAATAAAAAGGATGAAATAATAATAATAATAATTTCAAGACAGACAAAAACACACAAACTGGAAAAAAGAATTAAAAAAAATAGGACAGTCTCCATCAGAGTACACCAATTGGGATGGAATTCTTGCTGGTGCAGAAGGTGAGTGGGAGTGAGCGATGGCTCCATCTCCATTCACCAAGGGGGTGTGTGGTATAAGGGTAAGAAGGGGAATATCATACCTTTCCAGTCCTCCATCTGGTATGTCCTTGCTGTCCTAGGCAAGTGGAGCCTATTTTTAGGTTCCTGGAATCTGAGAGAATGCTATCACTTTAAATATTCAAAATGATCTAACCATTTGTAAACATTCAAAACGGCTACACCCCACCCCCTTCTCCGGGCAGCCAAAACTCCACAGCTCAGTTTGTCTCCTTCTTCACTCTTTCCCTTTTTATTTACTAGCCAGCAGTACAGTACTCCATGCAGCCCCTGGATAGCATGGCCAATTAGGTTTGGCAATATCCAAATTGTCCATGTCATCAGGATCGCTGACAGTCCACAGCTCTGTATGTCTCCTGTTTCACTGTTTTCATGCGGGTTCTTTTACTAGTTGGAGTTTAGTCCATTTCTGTACCCTCCCTTTCAAAGCTCAGGGCTCTAGGATTATCTTCTGTATCTGCATTAATTGGTTTCTGTTCTGGTTACCTAGTACCCCTCTGATGAAAAATATACCACAAATGGGATGGCCTTAACAAACAGGAGTTTATTCTTACAATTTGGAGGCTTTAAGTCCAAGTTCAAAGTGCCAGGCTCTAGGGGCTGGGTGAAAGCCCCTTAATCTTGGGGTCTAGCTCTGCCTCCTACTACCAGCCCACTAGAGCTAGAGGCATTGCTTCACTCAGACAGCTACTGGCTGCTGAGGCTGAGAAGCCCCAAAGTTGACAAGTAAAAAGGCACAGTCTCAATGTTACCAAACCACACAGCAGACCATTAACTTAAGTCCATTATAAGTCCCAGGGTCAGCAGAGCATAGCAGGCTGCTGAGCAACGACATGGCTACATGCAGGGTCCAAGCATACCATTGGCTAGAGACCATTCCCAAAGGCTTCTTCCTATATACAGGAAGCAGACCACATAGCCAAAGGCACCTACTCAGCTGTTTGTGGTAGATCCCATCATGGGGTTGATTACCAATCTGCTCATGGGAATTAACTACAACCACCAGCCCAACCACTCAACCAGCCCTGGCCAAGTTGACGCACAAACCAAACTACCACAGTTTCCCTTTTCTTTGTTGAAGAGGGCTTGTGTAGCTTCTCTGTCTATTCACCATCTAACTGGAACCCTAAATGTTCTTTTGTATATGTTTCTTCCTATAAGGTATAAAACAAAAAATTAAGAGGAGGCTCTTCATATCTCTATTATTTACCTTTTTGTGTTTGAAGATTCTGCATTTAGAATCTGTTGTTTAAAAGGAATGAACGCTTTTGCCTAATGAGATAATCAAAGTGAAATCAGATGATCACCTATAAAGAAGAAAGTCATGCCTTTTTAGCAAATTGTGTTGCTCTTTGCCTAGTTCATCTCTTTTGAAGGTGTGGCTTATTTCTTTGTTATACTCAAATATACAAAAGCATCCTAGAGCTAGGTGTTTAAGTAAATACTTGAACATTTGACCTAGAATGCATACTTACAAGCATAATACTTCTGTGTTAAATGAGCACTATCTGCATCTGTAACTTATCTATTGGCATAGTTTTCTGTACATAACACAAAAGTATATTTACCCTGAATTATTGATTTATGCAACTGTTGAAAGTCTTTACCTTCTCCATATTTTACTCCAATACAAGATAATAGGTACACATTTTCCTGTTTGTTTCTACAACCTAAAAGCATGGTCATAGAAGAGTGAAATTTAAAGTGCCTAAGAAGACAATACAAAAGAAACAACAAATATTAAAGTCTTATTTACAAAGCACAAGTCACATTCACAGAGAATGAGTTTATATTAGAATAAGAGTTTTTAAGAGACCATCCCTTTTCCTGCTTCTGCTGATTGTCATGCTTGGAATGTACTTACCATAAATAAAAAAAAAAAAAAGAAAGAAAGAAAGGCACTTTATAGGAACCTCAGTAAATATTCCTTTTAAGCATCAATGTAGAATTTACAGTACTCACAATCATTCTCTTTCGACTGCCTGCTTTTTTTTTTGTCCTATTTAAATTGTGGATGCCATTAAAGAACACAATAAGGTTATGTAATGGAATTTAAACACACTTTATTGCAACAATATAAGTTCTATGTACAGTTATAAGCTCTATGACTGCACTTAATAATTTTACATTACAAGCATAATTGTGGTATCAAATTAGTAATTTTCAGAAAGTACTTGCATTAGAAATTTGTATGATACAATATATTTCAATTCTCAGTTGCACAGGAAGATAACAATTTGTTTAATAGGAGAACTGGGGATAGAGTGTATACTCAGATCTGATGGTCCTGCTTTATGCAAAGATTAGATTCCTAGTCATAGAACTTTAAAGCTTGAAGAGACCTTAGAGATCAAATATCCCCACAACTTCATTTCACAGAAAAGAAAGTAGAATTAAGGGAAGTTATTTGACTTGAACAATGGAACATGGAAAGTCAGCAACAAAGCCAGAATAAAACCCACTTTAACTTTCTTAGGATTGTAAAGGGAGGCTGTGACAAAAGATTTAGGTTTAGAATTGTCATGCATAGAAATGCTACTCAAAACCTTTTGGTTTGACAGTCACCAAAGGATTTAGGGAGAAGAGCACACTGCTGTATAGCTGTTGAGCAGAAAAGGAATCACCAGAGCAGACTGCTGGTAAAACAAGAAAACAGCAAGTGTGGGATCATGCACCCCAATAGAAAAATAAGAGCCAGTAAGTAGCAAAACAAAACAAACAAAATACTTCACTGCCATCAAGTCGATTCTTACTCATAGAGACCCCTATTGGGTTCTCGAAACTCTAAGTCAGTCATTATGGATGCAGACTGCCTCATCTTTCTTCCACAGAGCGGCTGGTGGCTTAAACCGCCAACCTCAGGGTTAACAGCCAAGTACCTTAATCACTGAAGCAGCAGAGCTCCTTAGTATCAGATAGCGCTGTTGAAAAATCAAGTTACCAATCAATTCCCGTTTATGAGATCACTGGATTTAGCAACATGGAAGTTATCACTGGTTTCCCTGACGATTTAGCTCTAGTCCAGTAGTTAGGTTCATCTCATGATTGCAGGAAATAGAGGTGAGAAAGTGGAAAAAGGGACAACAGGCATTAAGTTCAAGGAAGATTTTCTATGGCAGGAGCTTCAGGGAAATGCAAGGTTAAATGACATCTTCATTAAACTACTTCCTGAAGCTTGCATTACCAGTAACAAAAACAACAATCAAATTTAAATTTCTATGGGAAACTGGCATGAGATTTCTTATAGGGGACATATGCACAGTGGTATTTATTTATTTATTGGTGGGGGAAGATGAGAAGGGAAAGAAATATTGTCAACTGAGTGTCCTAGAATGTAATTTGTGTCAATTTATAAAATGCTGTAGATCCTGGAGAGTGGGGAACAATACTCTTTTTCATTCCCCTTTTATGTCTTAACTTAAAACCCTGGCCAAACCATCAGAAAGCAATCCATGCTTCTCCTAGCAAAACCCTCACTGACCCTCCACGTTTAAAGCAGTCCACCTTAAAGACTTATTTCCTTTAGCAGAGAGCTCATCAATATCTGCACCGCCTAGCAGCCGGCAGCTAGGAGGTCCGTCCATTAATGAAATGTTAATGACTGAATTAGACCTGTAATAACTGAAGTAAGATGCACTGCTGTGAGTCCATTAGCATCAGCAGACCCTGCTGAGGAACAAGTAAACACAGCACACAATGAGAAAAGTTTCAGGCAGAAGAGTTGTGTTACACAGGTGTTTTCAGATGGAAAATGACATTTCTCTGAAATACGATTAGTTTATTTAGTAAAGCTAATCCCATTAGCTACATTTCTTCAGACACAAACGAAGAATACCAGATGAATGACGTATAAGAATGTTTGGCTTTTAAACTTCTAAAGTTGCAGATTGTTTTTGTAAAACTTTTTTCATAATAACTTACATTTATCAGGTGCCAATTATTCCAAACGCTATTGTTCTTCCTTTCATCCAGTTTTGTTCTTTTTCTGATTTCTTTGTATTTATCTTATACTACTGGCTTTTAAAGTTTTCTTGATTTTATGCTTCGAGTGAACACTCTTTTCAATACCACCCAGGCATTTTCAAGAAGGGGGAAAATATAGAGAGATTTAAGACATGTTTTCAGCTTTGATTAATATAATATGATTGTGGAATTTACTTTTGAGATGTAAATATAAATCATATGGTAAATAAAGTGAAAGCTGCTATGTATTAGCATCTAGCTCAGCTCAATAATATATTGTTCTTGTAATAAGCTTGAAGATTTACCATTTTTATTTAAACATATATTGTAATTCAATAATACTTGAATTGTTGCAACTTGATGTGAAGCAAAAATAATTGCTATCTCAAATTATTATAAAAAACAGACTTGTAAGAATAATTCTATTAAATTTCTTTATTACATCTACTGTGAGTCTTATTACTGTCCCATTTTCAGATTTGGATCCCTAACCACAGCTAAAAATAATATATATATGGTCTGAGGATTAGACTTTAAGGTTTAGTACACATATATTTCAGATATACAAATAAAAAGCTACAAAGATCGTATGAGTGGTTTTGTTAAATAAAATGTTATTATATATCAAATAAAGTAGTTCAATAACACATATTGCAGCGTATGTTTAACCTCAAAGGTTTTACTAGGTCTTCATTTCTACATTTACTGATAACTACTTCTGTGACACTGGGCAAATTCTTTAACTTTTCAGAGATTTTTGTTTAATCTTTGAAATAAATGTTTTATAAAGAATAATTTATGTAGCTATTTAAACTGTACATATACTTACAACTTATATAATTATAATAGTTTCTGTTGTGTTAAAAATTGAGACACAAGTAAATTTAGGAGATAAAAGAGAGTGAAAATAAAAGGAACATTAAAAATCTATCAGCTAACTCTGCCCCACAGAAAACAAAAAGGCATCTGAGAGGAACACAACTTCACAGAAAAAAATACATAGTCTGCATGAGTACAAAATAAATATTTTAACAAAATTCACAAAAACTACAAATCATAAAGCATATTTGTTTGAATAAACTGTGCTCTAGTTTGGCCCTTAAAGATCAGATTTGGAAGACACAAATGAAAATTTAACAGATTTATTTTCTAAAATCTTACTGTGAGCTTACTGTGCAAATTATTTAATCTTTGATTTGTGTATTTTGGCTAACTTTAGACCTTAAAACATACACATATTCATGCATGCGCACGCGCGCGCACACGCACACACACACACACACACACACACACACATGCACTCACCATCTTGGTTCTTGAAATCTTTTGTAAGTTTTGTTATTTCATTGTAGCTTTGCTATCCAGATTCATTGGATAGCAATGAAAGGGAGCTCTAGTGGCCTAGTGTCTAAGGCATTTGATTGTTAACTGAAGCCTGACGGTTCAAACCCACCAGCCCCTCCTTAGAAGGAAGGTTGGGCAATCTACTTCTTCAGAGATACCGCCTCGGACACCCAAGGAGCAGTGGCTGAGTCGGGACCGACTAGACAGCGTGAGTTTGTTTTTTCTTTTTTGGTATCCAAATTCAAGAAAGAAATATATATATGTGCAGTATTTACAAACAGCAAGCATGACACATGAGTTGAAATTCAGACTGTGAAATGCATTGGTGTGTAAAGATGAGATCTGTGACAAACAGTAACACTGGGCAAAAATTATCATTTTCATTACAGCTAATGGAATGCTCTTCTTTACTCAGAATTTCCAGAGGAGTCTTACAACAGTGTTTTACAATTGTAAATTAAATGCATGAGAAAGAGAAATCCAGCAAGTACAAATGATACACTGAAAACTAAGAATACATAGGTTATGAATAATCTATTGGAAGTATTCTCTGGAAGAAACAAAGGACCAAAGGAGATATTGTCTGGAAGAACCAAAGATCAAGTACAATACATACTGGTAGTATAAATACCATATGTGTTGCAACAAAATTATAGGCTTATAAAAATCACTTACAAATATAATAGCGAGTTTAATGCTGATCTGAAGTAGTATGCCAGTAGATTTGAATTGAATCTCAACATTTAAGGATGGATTCTCTTCCTCTCCAACAACTAATGATTTCAGAATCAAACATCAAAAGGCATTAGTAATGTAAAATGTCTCTCCCAAAAGTTATTTTCTAATCTTTAGTTAATTATTAATTATTTTGAAAAATAATGAATAAATTACCATTAAAATGTTATTTAGTACTAAATCTAAAGAAGAAAGTCTAAATATGTGTACTATTTTACAATAAAGATAAACTTCCACTATATTATGTACAATCATCCACTATGTTAAAGAATGAGATTGGGTTTACAAAGAAATACAGGATATGCCCCAAGCCCTAAGACTCATTTTACAATGTTTGCAGTGTAATAGAACACACAATACCCTAATATTATGGAAATAATGTATGAATAATCCTACTCTGAGAAATAACATAGACTTTCAAAAAGTTAAATTGAATCAGGATTTGACTGGATTCAACTAAATTTACTCAAAAGGGATTGGTGAATCCAAATGATACTAACAAATTTAGTAGGAATGCAAGAGTCTACAAAGCACAAATGATATTCTTTCTTACCTGATTCTTCTTCAGGCTGCTAAATGAATGTATATTAGCCCTTATTCTAAGGAAAACATAATGTAGGAAAATAAATATCTTAACTGAATTGTAATCCAGAAACCTAGTAGTAGTACTCTCCCAATGTTCCCCCTGTGTTATTGAGAACCTCTCCCCCCTCAAAAAAAAAACACTGCTATCAAGTTGATTGCGACTCATAGCAAGCCCCAATGGGTTTCCAAAGCTATAAATCTTTACAAAAGTAGATTGCTTCATCTTCTTCTTGCAGAGCAACTGGTGGGTTTGACCCACCAACCTTCTGATTAGCAGCCAAATTCCTCAGCTCTTTAACACAATAAATTGTCAATGGAGAATAAGCTATTATAGTTAATCAAATAGCTGTTTATTTCATATATTTAGTCATAATCCTTTCTTTTATAGAAGTATATTAAGCACCTACCGTGTGCAAAGCAGTTTATTTTTATGTGCTCTTAAGCACCTGCTCTCAAAAATTTTAAAGTGTAATCAGAAGTATCCATTCATTCACTTATTTTTAGCAGATATTTACTGAATGTAAAAGAATGTGGCTGTCCTGTATTTGCAGTTCCTCTAAATCTTTGAAATTCACAAGTGTAAGAGTGTCTCTATTATTCATGCTTTCTTGTTGTTTTGTTGTTATGTGCCATTGAGTCAGATCCAACTCATAGCAAACCCTCCTTGGGTTGCTGAGGCAGTATCACCATGGAAGTTGATTGCCCAACCTTCCTTCCGAGGAGTGGCTGTTCATGCTGGGCCATGGTAATTTGTGCTAGTGAGGTGATTCATGGTGGACCCCTAGATAGTTTATGTTAATAAGATGATTTCAGATGTGGGCTAGTCATGCCAGAAAGACCAATCATGTGATTAGAGAGTTGGAGCTTTGAGTTACATGAAAATGAAAGAGACTGAAGATTGACTTAAATCACATGGCTAATGATTACAGCATATGAAACTCCAATAAAAACTCTGAACACTGAAGCTCAGGTAAGCATCTCTGGTTTGCTATACTCTGGTTATTGTCATATTAGTGTACCAGGAGGATAACATATTCAGAGGAAAAGGAAGCTTCGTATTTAGGATTTTCACAGACTTACTTCTATGTTTAACTCCTTTTCACTAGCTCTGATTCTATCCTGTTACTATAATGCAATGGTGATTGTAATTATAGTGTTTTCTTGACTTTTATGAGTTATTTTAGTGAATTATCAAATGTGAGGGTGTGGTGGGAGGGACTCTTAAATTTGTATCAGCTGTACAGAATTGAGGGTGGCCTTTGGCACCCATAAGCTTGTAGTTAGTGTCTCAAGTGATGATAGTCTTGTAAAAAATACTGTGCCTAATTCAGTGCTAATAGAAGCACAGATAAAAAGCTAACTATCAGAGTCCCTACTTTCATGGAGCTTTTATTCTAGCTAAGGAGAGAGTAAAAAATAGATTCATTGTCAACAAGCAAAATACATTTAATCTCAGAGTAAATATCAACAGGAAAAACAGAGCAGAGTGAGTCATTAGAAAGTGACAAGTGTTTTAGCAAAGATCGTCCAAGGCCATTTAAAGGTGATGTTCAAGGAGATACCTGCATAATATATGGGGAAAGAGTATTCAAAGCACAGGGCAAAGCAAGTACTGTGTGCCTAAGGTGGGCATAGACTTGACATATTTATGGAAGAGCAATTGAATTAGTAAGGCTGAAGTGGAATGAAGGTAAGATACAGACTGTTTAGCAAAGGTAGAAAGGGATCTCTGGTAGCATAGTGCCTAAGGCACTTGACTGCTAGCCAGAAAACTGGCAGTTCAAACCAACCAGCCACTCCTTGGAAGGAAGATGGGGCAATCTACTTCCATAGTGATACTGCCTTGGAAACCCAAGGAGGGGTCACTGTGAGTTGGGTATGACTCTATGGCACATAACAACAAGAGCAGCAAAGGTAGAAAGGGCAACTGGAGTATTTAGGGATTTTATTCGAAGTGAGATTAGAATACACAGGCTACACATCTTATCTTCACTGTATAGTCTTTTAAATGCCATCTCACTGCCATCAAGTCGGATCCAACTCACAGCGACCACTCCTCGGGTTTCCAAGGCGATATCACTACAGAAGTAGATTGCACAACCTTCCTTCCGAGGAGCTGGCAGATTTGAACCACCAGCCTTCTGGTTAGCAGTCAAACACCTTAGGCACACTACCACCAAAGCTCCTTTAAATGGCATAGGAGATAATAATAAATCAATATGGAGATTAAAAAAAAAAAAAAAAGACAGAAGCTCTGATTTCACTAAGGATGTAGAAATATGTAGGGAGATTTGGGAGAGTCAAGAACTTACAACAAAGAGGAAATGATTATCCACATTGGACTTGCATAAAAATTATAAAATCTTTATAATCTAGGTGTTGTTACATATGCTATACTTTCTAAACAATTTAACAGTGTAACACCATCCCTTACATATATTCTTAACAGATTTATAATGGCTTGAAACACAATCTTCAAAATGCCTTCAGATAATCTTGGAAAGAGGAAAGGAGAACCCAGTCCGTCCTTGATGGGAACAGAATGTCAAGAACGCAGGGCAGAGGAGGGACTGAAAAAGCAAGTTACCTATGCCAGGTTGTAACTGCTATGTCTGGCATTTCCCAGGAACTGCAATGTTTTCTGCTTTCCCTCTATTGAAATTTTTAACTCAGGGGAACTCCTCCTTTGATTGGATGGGCAGAAATAATTCTTTATCTGCTTAAAACTTATATTGCATGGGTTTATATTTACTTGTTTGTCCTGCTATATAGCCTGGCTATTTTAACAAATACTTTCCAATTGCTCTGTTGTTTTTCAGAATCACATCTAGCCTCCAATTAAACTTCATTTAGTAAATTGCTCCCATTTCCATTTTGATTTCTTGAGATTTCTGGTTTATAATTTGCAAAGAAGAGTGAAAAGATTGTATTTTTTCCTCCAGGTTAATCCCACTCCGCTGAATTTTTCAGTGTATTTTTAATCAGAATTCATAATCTCCAGGCACTTCAATTAATCAACTGGCTTCTAAAGATGTGACTACTGAATTATAAGACACACTGGCTGTGTTCCTGTTGGTAAGGTATTATATTTCAAAAATATTCAAATGAGAAGTCAGTCATTATAATTGTTTAATATGAGGACAATTTCTTGGGTGAAATAGACATAGATGGGCTTAGCATCCCATTGGAGTTACTTTATATAAAAAATATATTTTTTCTTACTTCTCTCTTCTTTGAAAATTTGAGTTCAACATGCCTCCTTCCTCCTCTGTGTTCTTATTTGCACTTTCTAAATCCCATATGGACATAAACCCAATTGACTCTTGTATGTATTAGCAAGTCATGTAGTTAGAGCATCTATTGAGGGTAAAGAAACTAGGATATTTAATGACAAATACAAAGGCAAAAGTTCTCTCTTATGCCAAAATGGGGTGGGGGTACTGTGCAGTCCTCTTAATGAAGAAAAAGAGGAGACAAAATGTGGAGAAAGACAGGATGAAGAGGAGATTTATTATCTTATGGACTAGATTGGTTTCAAGCTGGATGTGAACTGGAATTCTCCCACAGGAGCCCAATGATGTTTTGTTTTGTTTTGCAGAATATTAGTTTCCTAGGGTGTCACAACAAAATACCACAAGCTGGGTGGGATATCACAAGTTTATTGCCTCATAGTTTTGGAGGATAGGAGTCAATATCTCTGAAGGATAATCTGGCCCATGCCTGTCTTGTGGGTTTTGGTGACAGCCAATTATCCTTGTTCCTTGTAGATGCATCTCTCCAATCTCTGCTTCTGTTTTCACAAGTTATCTTCCCTCTATGTTTCTCTCTGTGTTTCTTCTCTTATTTTATAAGGACACTATGTGCTTTGGATTAAAACTCCCCCTACTCCAGACTCTATTTCCAAACAAGGTCATAGTCACAGATATTATGAATTAGTACACTGACATACCATTTTGGAGAGAGGGATACAATTTAGTCTCTAAGATGCAGTTGTAGGCAAAATTCTGGAAGTGGAAGAAGGAAAAGTAGCAGAAAAGGTCATATTATCTGCAAGCAGGACTCTTTTCCCTGGTGCATCTTACAAAGACCCAGATTCACTACAAGTTCTAAGGAAAGGAAGGACCAAATAATTGTTGAGCTCTTACTTTCACTGGGTTCATTACATGGATAGTTTCATTTTATCTTCATAAACCCCTGTGAGTTAACATCTATTATCACATGAAGAAATTAACCAGGAAATTTGAACTGAAGCCTACACAGCTCTAAATACTAAGTCTGCACACTAGGCCGCTGGTTGTGGGGTATTTTTGCAATACAAGTCCCCTGGGTCCTGGCCCCAAGTATTCTGACTCAGCAGGTCTGTGATGGAGCCCAAGATTCTGTATTTTCAACAAACTTTCCAAGTCATTGAAATAACCATTTAGTTTCATCAGTCCCAACAACAAGCTATGCTGCTTCTGAGAGAATCAACAGCTCCTGCCAGTGTATGGAAAGCAAAGAACCTAGGTGTAAAGACAATTCATGAAGCCCACTGTACTATGAGTAGAAGGCATTATTTTTTTGAATTGTCAGAATTATGTCCTCAACTCTGCAGGATAGTACAATACATGAATATGCAAGTGCAAAGAGAAAAATATAAATAAGAGTATCTCATGACTGTGATGCAGACCTATACAGAGATATACTTTAGAGAGGAAGAGCAAAAAGAATAAACACTGAAGGTTTCAAATGGTTTTAACTCTCTGGCCAGAAAAGGAAAGTGTGGGCATGGGCAAAGTAAATGGGGTGCTGATTAATAGAGAAATACATAAAAAACCCTTTTCACCACAACAAGGACAGTGACTTCTTAACAGGTGAGAAGTAAAGGGACCACCATAATACCAGACAAAAGAAATGGAGGTGATGCCTTTATAGAAGAGAGATATTAACTAGCCTGGTATGAAGCAGAGATTTAATGTATTCAGTAGAGTTTCTAAAAGTACAAGGAAGCTGCATATGGAAGCAAAAGGAGTTCCAAGGGCTTACATGCCCATTAAAGAAAAGAAGAGAAGAAAAAAGAAAAGAAAAGAAAAGAAACAAGGGTTTATGGGTTGTGGGGGATTATGAATTTTAACATAGAGAGTTTTAGTGTTTGTGCAATCCTCACACTTCCAGAAGGTTACACAATACCTTCTTTCATCTAAATTTTATTAGCCATAGGTAGAGAGGGTACTTTTGCTGTATCTCATTTGCTTCTATGAGTATTCAGAAAGGGAAAAATTCTCAACCCTCTCTTTACCCACCCCACTTGTATTTTTAACAAATTACTTGTCCAGCTTTCTCCAGGCCTGGAACTAAACCCAGCAGAACCTAATGATAGAGGTTTCAGGCTTCAGTAGCTCCAGCTCAATTGGGCAGCAGTAGACAGGGACTAATGGTAACACCAAAGTCACAGTGATGAAAAATTCTATGATAGCAGTTCCCAACCTTGGCTTCAAAATACTAACACCTGGGGTGTCTTAAAACCCCAATGTCCAAGAAGTACATTAGACTAATTAAATCAGACTCATTAGTAGTTAATACCCAGACACCAGTATTTTTTAAAGCTCCCAAATTATTTCCAATAAGCAGGAAATGTGGAAAATTCTCAGTCTGAAATTTTGCCTGTTTTTCTCAGAGATTAAAAACTTTATCAATATCCTATAATATAGAAAATATAATTTATTGACAATTACACCTTCAATATATGGTAAGTAGTGATATATTTGCTTTTTAAGCTAGAGTGTATCTATGTGTGTTAGTTAAATTTGTGTATCAACTTGGCTAGGCCTGGTTGAGTGGCTGGGCAGCTGGATGTAGTTATTCCCCATGGAAAGACTGGTAATTATCTCCATGGTGGAATTTTTGAGGCAGCTGAGTAGCTGCTTTGGGTATGTGGTCTGCTTTCCATATATAAGAAACAGTTTTGGGAATGGTCTCCGGCTTATGGCACACTTGAACCCTGCGTGTAGCCCAGTTGTTGTTCATCAGCAGCCTGCCATGCTGTGCCGATCTTGGGACTTTCAGTGGACTTGAATTAATGTCCTGCCGTGTTGTTTGGTAATATCGGCTGTGCCATTTTATTTGTTGACTTTGGGCTTGTCGGTCTCAGCAGCCAGCAAGCAACTGTCTGAGCGAAGAGATGTCCCTAGCTTCAGTGGGTCAGAAGCAAGAGGCAGAGCTGAAGCCCAAGGTCCAGGGGCTGTCACACAGCCCCTAGGGACTGGCACTTGGAACTCAGACTTCTAGCCTCCAAAAACTGTAAGGGAATAAACTCCTGTTTGTTAAGGCCATCCCATTTTTGGTGTATCCTTGTCAGATTGAGACTATGTAACCAAAACACTATGTGTCTAACCATTTTACTTCTTATTTAATGCTTGTTTCAAAGGTCCCCATTTAAAGATGTAAAATGAGCTTAAGTATTGTCTGTGGTAGTTAAGTTTGTGTGTCAACTTGGCTGGGCCTGGTTGAGTGGCTGGACAGTTGGATGTAGTTATTTCCCATGGTGTGATGGATAATTAACTCCATGGTGGAATTTATTGGAGCAGCTGAGTAGCTGCTTTAGGGATTTGGTCTGCTTCCAGCATGTGAGAAGCAGGTTTGAGGAAGATCTCCAGATTTTTGGCACACTTGAATCCTGAATGTAGCCAGGTTGTTCTTCAGCAGCCTGCGATGCCCTGCCAATTTTGGGACATTTTCTGGACTTGAATTAGTGGCCTGCTGTGTTGTTTGGTAACCTTGGGACTGTGTCTTTGTATTTGTCGATCTTGGGTTTGTCAACCTCAGCAGCCAGCAGCTGAGTGAAGAAAACCCTTCAGCTTCAGTGGGCTGGGAGCAGGAAGCAGAGCTGAAGCCCAAGGTTGAGGGGCTTTCACCCAACCCCTAGAGCCTGGCACCTTGAACTTGGATGTCTATCCTCCAAAAATGTAGGAGAATAAACTGTTCGTTAAAGCTATCCTGTTTGTGGTACATTCCTGTCAGAGTGGCATTAGGTAACCAAAACATTGCCCAAGAAAATACATACTGACATTCCAAAAGTTTACTTACACTGTATCTATGACGTTGATACCTAGGCAAGTCATGACCTTGATTGGTCCTGCAAGGTTATCTATTACAGAGTTAGCTGTTTTGCAATTAGTGTCTGAACATAAAATTTCTCCTATTGAGTAAACTGTTAAATGAAATTTGAAATAAAAATAAATTTTCAAAAAGATTTAAATGTTAGTAATCATTAATTCAGTCCCAAGTCTTAGATCAACAATCCTAATTTCATAATGTCACAGGGAGTTAAGCTCTTTCACAGTGATTAATATTTTAGAGTACCTAGTCCATTGAAAAACTAAAATTCTTTCCCTCTCTCTATTTTAGTATTTAGTTAATGGCTATTGTGTGGGGCCTGGCAAAAGATAACATGGTCTTAAATGGAATTCATAACAGTTATTCTGTTCCCCTGGGATGTCAGCTTATTAAATAAATCCAGGGCCCTTTATGTTCAAAAGTCTCATCCACAAGACAAAAGAAGTATTAGATATAGGACTTTGAAAGCTTTAGGTATTACATAATATTAAAAAGAAAACAAGTTTAGATGAGAAGCCAAGAGTTAGGATAACTAAGCCCAGATCTTGAGTTAACAAGTTGTACTATCTTGAGCAAACTTCTTTACCAACCTCTCTGAGGTTAATTATTTTATCTGTCCATTAAAGGATTTGGACAACACTAAAGGACTTACTTCCTTCTAACTTGAACTTATGGCATATATTTTAGATCTGTGACCTATAGAAATAATTGAATTTTGAGAAATTTGATGGCGATTCATTTCATTTGCTATAAATCGAATGTGGGATGAATAAACAAGTTATGTAGGGTTCCCAGAAGAGACCAAGAAAAAAAAATATTTCCTGTAACTGTGTTTTTTATAATTGCAGGTTACACAAATTTCCATATTATTTCAGTTGCAGAAGCTCTGCTCAACATTGATTTAAAGCATTCAGATTATATTAAATATGTAAGTTCTATGAAATAAAATGATATATACGTATAATTAAAGATTCAGTTGTGTGTTTTTAGACAAAATGCTGTTAGTGCAATAAGAAAAAAAAAATAGGAAAAAAAAAAAAAAGCAGAATCCAAAACTAAACAAAACCCCAAACACCAAACGCTGCATAAATCAAAGCTTAAAATCTGACTAGTAACAGAAGGACCAGATCCATGTGTATAAACTGATGGAGGTGTGGTTTCCAAAGCCACTCAATCCACTTGTATACACAGAGCTTGAATTTATTGAGCTTTGCAGCAGTGACCATTTGCTTCTATGGTTCAAGCTTTTTGTTTCCTTGAGGGTTTCCCAATCTGTCTCCTCTTGAGCAAACCACACAATATGTGTACTTTTTAATCTAATCCATTTGCATTCCTCTTAGTCTTTCTCCTTTTAAGGTAAAATGGATTTTAATTCATTTTAATGTCAATAAAATTTGTCATAATCTGATTCTAGGACATAGAATTTCTTTCCAAATAGGTCTTGTATAATAATTATCTCTATATATTGAAAGACAGAATAATTGGAAATAAAAATTCACTAAAAGGTCATGCAAGCCATCTCCCTGGCATTATACATATATACCCTGGAACAGAGAACTGAGCATCTCAAAGTTGCTTTCACTTTACTGAAACAATCAAGCCAAAATGTATCTACACCAATCATTTTAACAGGATGCCACTGCTTACTTATTCATAGCACCTAAATCATGGTCAGAAATATTGGATAATATAGAATGATGGGCCTGGGTCAAGGCAAACAGAAAACAGCTCTTCCATTGCTGTTCTATCATCCTGACCCATATTACACATGTGGGATTTATGCAACATGTGATTCACCTTTTCTGATATGCACATTTTCTCAGAGACAATCTGTACACTCTGTGAATGTTAAAATGATGTTGCATATAACTTTGTTGTTCAGATGTGTCAGATTCATATATTGTTTTTATGCTGTATGTCACAGTCCTTGGAAGGGCCTCTACTTGCAGCTATCAGACAAAAATGATGATCTTTCTTACATTGCATTTCTGTACATATGCTGAAGAATTTAACTGAGTTGTTCTATGTTTAGGCTATTGTGTTAATTAGGTTGTTGTTAACTTAGGGATGTGGTCTGCTTCCAGTATATAAGAAGCAGGTTTGGAAATGGTCTCTAGCTTATGGCACACTTGAACCCTGCATTTTAACCGGGCCATTGTTCAGTAGCCTGCCAAGCTCTGCTGACCCTGGGACTTTCAATGGATTTGAATTAATGGCCTGCCTTGTGTTTGGTGACATTGGGACTGTGCCCTTTTTACTTGTCAACTTTGGGCTTGTCAGTCTCAGCAGCCAGCAGCTGTCTGAGTGAAGAAAAGCCTCCAGCTTCAGTGGGACTGGAGCATGAGGCAGAGCTGAAGGCCAAGGTTGAGGAGCTTTCATCCAGCCCCTAGAGTCTTGTACTTTGAACTCAGTCTTCTAACTTCCCAAACTGTAAGAGAATAAACTCCTGTTTGTTAAAGCCATCCTACTGGTGGTATTTCTTGTCAGAGAGGCACTACATAACCAAAACAGCTATCCTGGTGAGGACTCTGTTTTTGTACCTATTAGTACTGAAGAGCAAAACAGTGTTGATATTTCTACAAGCTTGCATCCAAGGCTACCGGTGGAAAATCAAAGGCTATAGATCCTCTCTTTCTTCACACCCCAATCTAATTCATCTCTAAACATTTTCATGAGAAGGTACTGTAAAGCCTCTTTAAAAAATAGTGTATATGATAAAAGCATGCATGTAAACATTCAAGTATTCTTGTTGTCTGTCATTCATCTGACTTATTTGATTTTAAAGAATAACCATTAAATAGGAAAGACTTTCAAACTATTTACCAGTATCACAGATAAAAGTCAACCAGTTCATCTCTTGTTCATACTAAGAAATTTACTCAAATAGTGTGTTGGTTCTTATGGCCAAGAGTTGAAAGGAAAAAATGAAAAATGTGTGTGTGGGGTGGGGGGGTGGCACAGGATAATAAGACTGATCCCATGATGTTAGGATATTGTCAGCTCTTCCATAAAACAGTTTGGCTGAAGTTTACAGATTAAAAACAAAAATTCTTTGTCAAAACTCCCTTATACTTTATCTGTATTCTTTTCACATTACTTCCAATTTTTGTTTATTTTTGCCTCTGTGTTTATTGTATAAAATGTTTCTTGAAAGAATATTATCATTTTTTTCACTAATAATACACACCTTTTACTTTGTTTGCCAACTTCTCCCTCCCCCCCAGAAGTATTTTCATAAATGCACTTTGCTAATAATTTTTACAGAAATATATTTAATAAAAATGGCATAGCACTGCTTACAGAAATACCTATGGTGGGGGTGAGGGAGGAGGGTGCAGTTGGCAAATAAATATAGTAGACCCATAATATTTGCAAAAAATGTATGTGTTAACAATGATAATAATCCTTATTACCATTGTATCATCGATAGTGTCTAGCACAATACCTTGACTTGAGTAGATATCTAATGCATATTAATGATAAACAAAAGGAAGAGAAATAGCACTTTATTCTTTATTACAGTGAGGCAGTTTTCTAATGCTCTTTCTGACATTCTATTTTCAGCATAAAGTAGAGAAACAATTTTTTTTATCTTATACCATCTTCCAACATTTGGCTATTAAATTAAGAGCTAGCTCTTTTTGAATTGATAACCACTTAGCTTTATTCTCTGGCTTCCTCAGAGTCATGAACTACTTTGAATGTTTCCTAGGATTCTATCAGATGGACAATATCAAAATCTTATAGCCGATTACCACAGGTATTTTTAGAAAATAAGTCCATAGTCCCCTGAGCTAGGCCAGGTAACAGAGGTTCACCCACAGACCAAACTAAGAAAGAATAAGTAGGATTTCTACTCTGTTAACAATGGAAACAACAGACCAGCAGTACCCAGGATATACATATGGTTAAGAAAACGACTGGTTACTTTTGTTCTTCAAGAAATCATCCCTGTTATCAATAATAACATTGTTCGCTGGGTAAATTGCCATCAGGCTCCCAGAAACACAAATATATTTTATTTTTACAACATCTTAGGCTAGAAAAGAACACCTACTCCTCAATTATCAATTATCTATTACCCAACATTTTGCATTTATGACAATAGTTAAAAATTTGCTATCCTACTATTTTGTCTGGTAGCATAGTGGCTAAGGTTACTTGACTGCTAACTAGAAGGCTGGCGGTTCAAACCCACCAGCCACTCCTTGGAAGAAAGATGGGGCAATCTACTTCCATAGTGATACTGCCTCAGAAACCCAAGGAGGGATCGCTGAGTCAGGTCCAACTCGACAGCACATAACAACAACGACATAACATCTGGCAGTAATGGATGCTAAGATGCAAGGCGAGAGTAATGCAGGCTGTGATAGTTAAGGTTATGTGTTAACTTGGTCTGGGTGGTTTGGCAGTTATGTAATGATGTAATTTGGCAGTTATGTAATGATATAATTTGACAATTATGTAATGATGTAGTCATTTTCTATTTTCACCTAATGGCAATTTTTGCATAAAGACCTGATCTTTGGAATCTACCCATGCTGATAAGTGGGGAGTGGATATACAACATTAACAGAGGCCTACCCTATTTAAATCACGGTACCTCCTAGTTATCTGAGCTACCTGAGATTTTGGTCCTGAGCCAAAATAGTCCTCATTTAAGTTTTTGGAAAACTTTCATTACTAAAAGAATAAATACAGCAGAAATATAAGAGAAAGGATTGATATATTTGGCTAAACAAATTTTGAATACTTAATCCCCTAAAAATAATTGCAAAGCTAATGAAATATTAGAACAAAATATTATGTGACAGAATCTTAAGTCATTTCCTACAAAGTATTCCTATAGATCAACAATAAAAACATGTTAAAGTTGGCAAAAAGCCAATAGGCAAATCACTGAAAAGAATTAGAAATAGTTATGATACATAGGAAAAGATGATCCATTTCAGTAATAGATAAATTAAACCTTTTGAAAAAGCTCTTTTGTAACTATCAAATTGACAAATATTTTAAAGTTTCAAAACAACCAGAACTGATATGGTGCTAGTCACGTTCATATATATTTTTATTTTAAGAGCTTGTTTTACATTCAACGTTACATGTACATTTAGTTTCACTCCCCATTTACCATGTGCAACCTGAAACCAGTCTCCTCCCCTCCCTACCCATGAACCCTCCCCCTGTGTCCCTAATATTTATGCAATCCTGTTGGCCCTGCTTTTCTTCAGTTTGAATGTTGGTCCTCTGGTGTGCTGTGGTCTATTGCTCAAAGGTATGTATTACCATAGAGTATGTGGGTGCGTCATCCTGGGTTGAATGGTCTGTGTGTACATCTTATTAACTATTAGGCTGAACTCTTACCCTGGGGGTAAGTTTTACTCTAGGAACAGAAAGTATTCCAGGGCCATAATAGTGGGGGTACATCAGATTTCATCTGACCAGTAATTCTGGTCATTTTTGAGTTTTTGGATTTTGTTCCATGTTTTTCCTCCTACTCTATCCAAGATCTCCAGATTTGATCCTTTCCTGAGTGGTTGGCATTGGTAGCCAGGCACCATCTAGTACTTCTGGTCTCGAGGGCCATCGTGTCCTATGGCTGATTGCTTCTAAATGCCACCCCCCCTTTTTTTCCTTTTTTGCATTCTTCTTCACTTCTGACACTAGGAGACCATTAGTTGCATCTTAGACAGCTGCTTGAAAGCTTTTAAGACCTCAGTTGCTACTCACCAATGTAGGATGAGGAACAAGGCTTTTTGTGTATTTTGCTGTGTCAATTGAGTCTGGTGTCCCCCAGTACTATGGTCCTGAGATGGTAGACCTATTGGATCTCTCTCCCATGGTGTCTGGTTGTCTGTGAGGGATTACTCTGTGTCTGTCTTCTATTGTTTCTGTGAGAATTGCAGGTATTTTGTATCACTGGGGTCTGTGCAAAATTAGTCTGAACTGAATCTATCCTTGGTCTAGTGTATACTCCTGACTGACTCCCATCTGATCCTCTCAGGTGTTTATGTGTTTATCTGTAGCCTGGTGTTTGGTGTTAATGGTAATGCAGTATTGTGGACACATTGGTTGCTATTAGCATCTGTTGTTTATCTCTTATGTATACAATTTGGTGTCCTCCCACTTCCTAATGTTATCGTGGTGGTTATAGATCTTTCTGTATATCCCTTCCTTACCCACATCAGCATGTGAGCCCAACTAGCCTGAAATTAATCTCTCCCTTTCCCTCCCCTCAAAGTGAGTTCCCTTTCCCAAGCAAACCCTTCTTTGTCTTTTTACAGTAATGGGCTCATACAGTATTTGTCTTTCTGCAATTGACTTATTTCATTCAGCATAATGTCCTCCAGGTTCATCCATCTTGTGAGATGATTCACACATCTCTCATTGTTCTTTAATGGATCATAGTGTTCCACTGTGTGCATGTACCATAATTTGGTTATCAACTCCTCCGTTGATGGGCATTTAGGTTGTTTCCATCTCTTTGCTATAGTGAATTGTGCAGCAATGAACATAGGTGTACATATGTCTGTTCACGTGCTATCTCTAACTTCTTTAGGATATATTCCTAATAATGGAATTGCTGGGTCAAATGGTACTTCTATTTTCAGATTTTTAAGGAAATGCCATATCATTTGGACTTTTCTCCAAAATCTATAGAAAACTTCAACACCTCAATACCAAAAAGATAACCCAATTCACAAATGGGTAAAAGCCTTGAACAGACACTTCACCAAAGAAGATATACAGGCAGCCAACAAACACATTACATTGTTCGTGATCATTAATCATTAGAGAGATGCCAAACATTAGAAATGCATATAAGGTGAACATTTACACCAGGTAGGTACAATCCTTAGACAATCAATCATGGGCTATGAGAAGAGCAGTATTTGCACAGGAAGATAGCTCAGAGAGCAGGAACGCATAGGAAAGAAGGACACAAGGAAAAGGTAATCACAGGAAGGAAGTGGGAAGAGAGCTGTTATATTATGGAGATTGCAATCAATATCATGGAACAAAATGTGTATGAGCTGTTGTATGGAAAATGAATTTGCTCTGTAAAGTTTCAACCAAATCACAATTTAAAAAATAAATAACAGTAGAGAAAACAAAAGTTCAAGGCATATGCATAAACTTGTTAACAAAGGATTTTTTTTTTCATGAATTATAGTTATAAAATATATTTGATGTCTAGGATACATTTTTCTATTGGTTAAATTTTGCACACATTTGTATTATTTGTTCTAGTTTGAAAAATAATAAATTTTTGTCCAAAGAATGGAAATAACATCTATCTAACACAGATCTGTGGACATTCCATGCAGTTCAAGTCATTAGAGAAATCTACTTGAAAATTAATTTTATGTACATTTTATGAACATAGGTTACATAATCCATAATTTCTACAGAATTAATCTGTGATAAAATACCCAAAATATGCACTAAAGCATAAACATAATGCTTCCTGCTTATGATTTTAACACTTCATATTACCCTTCTTAAATCAAGACTGTATCATGTTGTTAAACTGTCTTCTTATAAATCTACTAATGATAATTTTTCTTATTAATTGTGAGTAAACCTAAAATATGTTGAGTCCTATAATAAAATCTTATATACCTGGAAAACTAATTGAAACAATTCTAAAAACAAAAAGCCCAAGAAAACACCAATATTTTCCTTTTCTGAATCTTTCATAATGGTTATTATTTGTTTTGACACACTAAATTTTCATTACATTTTAAACATTAAGGAAAAATAAAAATTTAAAACCTATATATATTTGATAATAAAACATTACTGAAATTTCACTCTCTCTGAAATTGTCTTGCCACCAGAAACCAAAAAAGCCAATGGTTAAATTTGAAGGGGGCAGAGTTCCTTATGGTTCTCTAGTAGTTATCAATTAATTTCACCATTAATGTTCCCTTAGTAATTTGTCTGTGAGTGACACATTGTTCTATCTTTTATTTTGCTGGGCATTAGATATAATAAAATGTTTTGACTGATCTTTTACCTCAAAGGGAATTTATAAACCTCAAAATATATTTAAAAATACAAAAGATGAAATCCAATACTCTGAATTCAATATAATTTCAAAAACTTACAAAAAAATTTGACATGAAAATGACAAAAAATATGCCAAATCATTTATTGTTTTTATAGCCCATAGGGGAAAAAAAACACCTCCCATATATATGATGTTTTGTAATCAAGATAAAACTAGTTATTCTCACTTAAAACACACTGTCATTGAGACAATGCAAGTATAAAGTGTAGTACAATTTCTATTGGGTAGCATTAACATTTACTCAATCATTAAACAATGAGAAATATTGGGCTGTTTTTGTTAAGGATTAAGAAAATGCTTTTTGAAACAGATAAACATTTGTCCCTGTTGGAAGCTCCTCCAGCAGTAATGCATCATTTTGCCTGACCAGCCCTAGAAACTTTGGAAAGAGAAAATATGTACATGTTGGTTGTTAAGCATATGTGATATGTTTTGCTCTGTCACTTGGCAACCACAAGATTTTTGGACTTTGCCAAAATCCAAACTTTTGAGACTCTTAAGCTGGTTAATTTTTATATTTATAAATGCAACTCAAGATATGTTCTTGTTTGGACAGCTAATTGTATGTTTTGGGTTTTCATGGATTTTTGCCAAAGGTAGCCTAGCTAGGTACCTCACCATCAATTCAGATAAATGTCCATGGTAGTTATTTAGACCCACATGAATGGTGATGAAATTTAAAAATCATACTGATTTCATATCTTCATCATGTCTTGATGTAGTCATGATAGCAGAATGATCACAGAAAGGGAAATCAAAGGATGACTGTTCTAATCTTGCTTGTCTCTGCTGTGTAATCCAACCATGAAATTTCAGAAAATCTTGTAATCCCTCTAATCCCAATGTCTTCATTTTTAAATCAAGGAGATTTAATGAGAGAACTCAAAGAATCCCAAAAAATACTTGAAGTGTATTTTCCCTTTTTAATAGTAGGACTGTAAAATATTTTCAGTAGAGTGGCTCATGCATATATACTTCTCTCATTTTCACCCACCCCATGTCACTTCTTGACTTCACATTCCATCCCTAAACCTGCCAGCATACTCTGAGAATCACCTAGTACTTCTAGAATATAAATCCCACTAAAAATTCACAAAAATAGTATACATTTAAAAAAAATTATATATTCATTATCACTCATCACTCTGAAGGATATTAGGATTGAAAAATAATCGCTTTTATTTTTATTTTTTGAAATTTGTCACCTTATTCCCCTTATTTTGTTTTCAATATGTGTCAGTGATAAACTGAATAAAGCAACTGATTGTAATTGACAATACTGTCCATATCATCTGGATAACCTCTCAAATAATTTTTCAATAAGAATGGATTATATTACTATCTTTATCATCTAATCTAGTGATGTTATAGTGATTGTGATTGTCAGAGGATATGGGACCTGTAAGGAAATATTTGTCACTGAAAACCATCAACCTATGGCAAAATAGACAATGAGCACTACGTAATTTATATTTGTTCAGATAAAGACTATTCAGGTTTTTATTAAGCTAATGATAAAAAAAATTGCCCTTGCCACTTGTTCCAGTACAAAGGGAAAACATTCTTAAACGTTAAAACAATAGTAGCTTCTTCGGTGAGTGATGTGCCACTTAGTAATAACGCAGTACATTTTGAACAGATCTGTAGTTTTTCAAAGACAAACATCAAATAGGAAGAAAAAGGTTATGTCACCTTCACCCTCACAGTACTGTCATTTATATGCTATCAGCTCATTAAATTCACATTAGGATACTCCATGGGACTTGAGTTGCTATTAGTGCACCTAAAATGGCATAACAAAATCTCAGTTCACTTTAAGAGAGATGGCATTGTGACATTTTGTATTTCATCACTGAATTATTACAGTCTCAGATGCATTCTGCTGTGATGGTAATGGAAGGAGGAGTACAAGAGAGGAAAGCTGTTCATTTGTTGATCCCCTGGGAGAGAAAAGGCAAAGTCTGATTTTTTAAAAAAATTTAAGCAAGTGAAAGTAAAGCATTAACAATTTAACCCCTCTACCAAGGCTGAAAAATGCAAGTACAAGTAAAGGCAAATGTTACATTTTGAGACAGACTCTGGGGAAATTAAGGTAAAGAGAATATTGAATGGTTTAGGAGCTTGGTTGGTAGGTTGATTTATGTTCACAGGTGAATGACCTTCGCTGCTACAAACAATATTACCTTTAAAAAGTATTCACTAGTAGTACACATTATCTTTTTCTATTATATTCTTAACAGTTACATCCTTATGAAAAAATATGTGTAGACTCCCAAAGGTAAACACTTTTGTGACAAATATTGTGAATATTCATAGTTTTCTTTATAATAATAGAACCTTTTCATAATGAATATGGTCATTTAATGTCACCTTTTGAATTGAAGCTGACATGATTCAACACAAAACAAATGAGATAAGCTATTTGTTGAAGTAACTCTCCCTAAGAGGCTATTTTAAATGTCTTCATGATGAGATAAATAGCTCTTGTATAATTCAACAAGGAGCCTATGAAACTTCCCCAAAACCCACACAGGTGAGACCCTAATCAGAAATGTAAGTAATGAAAAATAACCTAGAATGCAATTAATTGTGTGAAATATTGATATAAAAGAATGCTGTGACAGAATCTTTTGTTAATTAATAACAAATATTGGCTTGAAAAGTAAATACTAAAATGTCAGTGCTTATTCAACAATTACTCAGAAAGTAGGTATTCTGCTGGTTTGGTGTTGATATTCTTATTTTCTTAGCATGTGTAAACCCAAAATGCAGAAGGATGCATCACTTTAACATGACAGAACACAGTATTTCCTAGAATCATCCAATTCCCTTTGTTTCACCTCTTGGCTCATCACAAAAAAAAAAAAAAAAAGAAAGTCTAATCTTATTTTGATTTCCCAAGAAGACTGTGTTCCTGGGAAGGAGCATGTCCTTGCCAGCTGATGTAAGTATTTTGTGGCACAGGGTAGTGTGTTGTTCAATGTAAGTGAACAAATTGGCATTCTGGTTTATAAATCTGTTTCCTGTAAGCTTATTTAGGATTAAAAAGTCCCCTGGTGCTTGACCATCCCTCGCATAACAGATAAATAATGTTCCTGACTAAGCAAAGCCAAGATACACACCCTGGGTCTGAAGTAACTTCAACAAATGTTATATATTTGCCATGTGTTTCTGCTGGAAATAACAATTCAGCCAGCCTCTCTCTTTACTCTTGGTAATTACAAGTGAGAAAAATCTCTTAGGATGAAGACTCCCAAAGTGAATAGGACTAGTACATACCATACCCATCTTTCAGAAATCCACAATGTACACGTTAGTATTAATGGATTATGATTAATTAATCTGATTCATGTTGAGAAACTCAGTATTTCTCAATACTCTACCTTTTCCTATGTAACCCATATTGAAATTTCTGGGGTTATATTATGGGGAAGACCCTGCTCTTGGGATGTTAAGTTGTAGGAATCATAAAGATGGATTTCTGTCTCATTTGCCTCTAGAAGGAGTCTCAGGGAAACACAAATGAAATGGTTCATGTCCTTATCTGCTAACAGAAAGCTTAGCAGTTCAAGTCCACCCAGAGGTCCCTGGGAAGAAAGGCCTGGCAATCAACTTTCAAAAAATCAGCCATTCAAAACCCTATGTAGCATAGTTCTATCGTGAGACACCTTGGGTGGTCATAAGTCAGAATCACCTGGACAATAGTTGGTAGTCTGGTAGCATAAAGGTAATTTTTTAAAAAAAAATCATAATCTAAATGCCAAGAAGATAAGATCTGACAATTTAAGAATAAATGCAATTTCAGAAAGAAGTACCTTCACATTGACATTCATATTTTTTATCTTTCTTTTTTTGTAAGATGGTCTGTTCTCACCATACAACTCAGAACCCAGTATTTAGGGTAGCTCTGAAATATCAGTCAGGATAGTTTGGTATCAAACTTCATTAAAGCTAAAAACATAATAAATCAGTCACACTTTATTTGGGCCCAGGGAGGTCCTTTTTCCCACCAAAGTTCTGAAAAACAGTGGAGAATTAAAATGAAGGAGCAGAGAAACCCAATTACCACCTTACTTACTTACTAATAGAGCCAGGTAGGAGGACTTGCTTATTGTGGGAGCCATTGGGAGCTACCTACTGAACCACTTGCTGTAGCTTGAGTGACTTATGGAGGCCCAGTCTACTGGACTAACTTGAATTCTCAGCATTGGGAAGTAGAGGAGTAGAGAAGAATGTGTTGTCCCTCTAAGGAAGGAAACTACCAGGAGGAGAGAGGTGGAGCTCTACCAAGAATGCCTAATTTATTCCTCCTACGCTGCGGAGTGAAATGATTCCATCTGGAGTGGAGTAAGCAAAGGGTGGAGAGTTTCCCTCCTCGATGAAGGGGAAATAAGGAATGGGAAATATTAATTTCCTCTTAACACATTATTTCCAATAGTGGACGCATAAGTATAAAACCTGACACAAGTATCAAAAGGAAGAAAAATAGTAATAATGTCACTAAGATTAAAGCAAAGGAGCCCTGGTGGAACATTGGGTAGAGCTTGGTTACTAACTCAAAGTCAGCAAGTTGAACCCACCACCTACTACACCCAAGAGGGGAAAAAAAAAAAAAAAAATGGTACTCTGCTCCTGTAAAGATTTACCACGCTGGAAGCCCAGTGGTAGTACTCATACAAACTGTTCGATGGAAGTGAGTTCGGTTTTTTGGAAATGTTCCTATAGCCAGTCTGAGGCGGGGGAAAAAAAAGACAAACATTGGACGTGATAAGAAATTTTAGGGAAATAGAAAGATAAATGACTAATCTTTCCACTAATATTGAAACAATGGAATTTAAGTGGTAGCTTTTACTATGATTGGTATACCATTTTTATTGTTGCTGTTATTGTTAGGTGCCGTTGAGTCGTCTCAGACTTATAGCGACCATATGCACAGAGGAACGAAACACTGCCAGGTCTCACACCAGCTCCGCAATCCTTGCTGAACTTGAGCCCATAGCCGCAGCCACTGTGTCAATCCATCTCATTGAGGGTTTTCCCCTCTTTCTTGGACCCTCCACCTTATTAATCATGACATCCTTCAACAAGGAATGGTCTATTCTGATAACATGACCAAAGTATGTGAGAGGAGTCTGGCCATTCTTGCTTTCAAGGAGCATTCCAGCTGCACTTCCTCCAGGACAGATTTACTAGATCTTGCAGGAGTCCATGGTACTTTCAGCATTCTTTGCTAGCACCACAACTCAAAAGGATCAACTCTTTTTGGGTTGTCCTGCTCTCACATGCATATGAGGCTGTTGAAAATACCATGGCTTGGGTCAAGTGCACCTTAGCCCTCAAGGAGACATCTTTGCTCTTCAGCACTTGAAAGAGGTCCTTTGCAGCAGACTTGCCCAGTGCTTGTAGTGGACATCATCTGATGCCTTGATTGCTGCTACCATTGACATCTATTATAAAACCAAGCAATGTGAATGAAGTCTCTGACAACTTCAATCTTTTCTCCATTTATCGTGATGCTGCTTATAGGTCCAGTTGTGAGGATTTTTGTTTTCTTTATATTGAAATGTAATCCATACTGCAGTCTGTATTCTTTAATCTTCATCAGTAAGTGCCTCAAGTCATCCTCACTTTCAGCAAGCAAAGTTTGCCCTCAGTGTATCGCAGGTTGTTAATGGCCTTCCTCCAATCCTGACACCATGTTCTTTTATACATAGTCCAGCTTCTCGGATTATTTGCTTAGCATATAGATTAAATAAGTATGGTGAAAGGAGACAAATCTGATGCACTCTCTTCTCAATATTAAACCATGCACTGTCCCCTTGTTCTGTTTGAATGACAGCCTCCTGGTCTATGTGCAGGTTCCTCATAAGGACAATCAATGTTCTGGAATTCTCATTCTTCTCAATGTTGTCCACAATTTGTTATGATCCACACAATCAAATGCTTTTGCATAGTGAATAAAACACAAGTAAACACCTTTCTGGTATTCTTTGCTTTGAGCCAAGAACCATCTGACATCAGCAATGATATCACTCGTTCCACATCCTCTCCTGAAACCAGTTTGCATTTCTGGAAGTTTTCTGTCAATATACTGCTTCAAATGTTTTTGAGTTATCTTCAGCAAGATTTTACTTACATGTGCTATTAAAGACATTGTTCAATAATTCCCACCTTGTGTGAGATCACTTTTCTTTGGAATGGGTACAAATATAGATCTCTTCCAGTCAGTTGGCCAGGTAGCTGTCTTCCAAATCTCTTAGCATAGCTGAGTGAGTGCCTCCAGTAGGGCATCCCATTTGTTGAAACATCTTAATAGGTATTCCATCAATTTTTGGCCTTGTTCTTTGCCAATTCCTTCAGTGCAGCTTCAACTTCTTCCTTCAATGCCATTGGTTCTTGATCATATGCTACCTCCTGAAATGGATGGAAATCAACCAGGTCTTTTTGGTACAGTGACTCTGTATTCCTTCCATCTTCTTTTGATGCTTCCTGTATCATTCAATATTTTGCCCATAAAATTTTTCAATATTGTACTTTAAAGCTTAAATTTTTTCCTCAGTTCTTTCAGCTTGAGAAATGCCAAGCCTGTTCTTCCCTTTTGGTTTTCTTACTCCAGGTCTTTGCACATTTCTTTACAGTAATTGGCTTTTTCTGCTCAAGCTGCTTTTTGAAATCTGTTCAGATCTTTTATCTTTTCATTTTTTCCATTTGCTTTAGCTACTCTCATCTTTTTAATGACCTCTTGCTTTCTTCATGGATGAGGTTCTTGATGTCATCCCATAATTCTTCTAGATTTCTGTCATTGGTATTCAATGCATTAAATCTATCCTTTAGATGGTCATATTTTGGTTCTTGTGCACTTGGTTTAATTGTCTTCAACTTCAAGTTGAACTTGCATATGAGAAGTTGATGGTCTGTTCCACAATCAGCTTCTGGCCTTGTTTTGGCTGAAAATATTGAGCTTTTCCATCACCTCTTGCCATAGAAATAGTCAATCTTATTCCTGTGTACTCCATCTGGCAAAGTCCACATGCATAGCCACCATTTGTGTTGTTGAAAAAATGTATTTGCAATGAATAAGTCATTGGTCTTGCAAAATTCTATCATGTGATCTCCAGCATTATTTCTGTCACCAAGGCCAAATTTTCCAACTACCAGTGATTCTTCTTTGTTTTATATTTCAGGCACCAGTGATAGTTAACACATCTTGATTGCATGTTTGGTCAATTTCAGACTGCAGCAATTGATAAAAACCTTCAATTTCCTCTTCTTTGGCTTTGGTGGTTGGTGTGTAAATTTGAATAATAGTAGTATTAGTGGGTCTTCCTTGTAGGCATATGGATATTATCCTATCACTGACAGCATTGTACTTCAGGACAGATCTTGAAACATCTTTTGTGATGATGAATGCCACACCATTCCTCTTCAAATTTTCATTAGCTGCATGGTAGATCATATGGTTTTCTGAATTAAAATGGCCCAAACCAGTCCACTTCATCTCACTAATGCCTGGGCCACCAATCTTTATGCATTCTATTTCATTTTTGACAATTTCCAATTTTTCCAGATTCATACTTCGTACATTCCATGTGCTGATTATTAATGGAAGTTTGCAGGTGTTTCTCCTCAATTTGAGTCATGCCACATCAGCAAATGGAGGTGGCACAAAGTTTACTTTATCCATATCAGTAAGGTTTATTCTATTCTGATGATGCAGCTCTTTCTCAGTTATGTTTTGAGAGTCTTCCGACCTAAGGGGTGCATTGTCCTGCACTACATCAGACAAGGTTTCTGGGCTACTCATAAAGTTGCCCAGTAATGTATCAGACAGCGTTTCTCTGTTATTCATAAGGTTTTCCCTGGCTAATTCTTTGAGAAGTGGATGGCTTCTTCCTTCTTCCAATCTGTCTCAGACATTTTTATTATATATATATTTTTTTCACATTTATTCTGTTCTCAAATCTTTTAAAGAGATCACTTGTGTGTGAATTAATGATTGTTTAAATATGAACATTTAATGTGATTCTGGTTACACTTTGCTTTCCTTTAAAATTAATCAAAAATTTAGTTTGAATAGCAGATATAGAGATGAAATTTTTTTTAAGTGAATGAAATAATAAATTTGCAAATAATTTAATTAATAGTAACTGGTTCAATTTTTCCATGTACATTGTATATTTCTTTTAAATTTATACATCTATATGTCTTCTTAATAACTACTTGTTAGATCCTTACTTAGGTTCCTGTTGGTTCAATGGTTAAGTGCTCAACTGTTAGCCCAAAACTCAGCAATTTGAACCTGTATGACTCTGCAAGAGAAAAGACCTGGTTATCTGCTCCTGTGAAAATTTCAGAAAACCCAATGGGGAAATTCTGCTTTGTCGTATACAGTGTCTATGAGTCAGAATTGACTTGAGGCACACAAAAATAACAGTTGTAACATTCTCTCTGCTATAATTTAGGGCTCAAAATCAAGTGCAACACAGTTTCTGCCCCTAAGTAGATTTGATTTCCTGGGAAAAGAGTCAAATCACTGATTATCACACAATGTGAAAGACATTAATAAAATGATAGGTGCAGAGTACAACAGACTGGGAGACCAAGAAGGCTGAGCAAGTGGTGCTTGAGCTAAGGCTTTAGTTTGTGTGATTTTATGTATGCATGTATGTATGCACCTCTGTATATATTTTTCTTAAATTGAAATTTTATAAAATTTCTAGTTAATGGAACCATTAGAGAGCAAATTGGAAATTTCTTGTCTCCTCACCATAAATATTTTAGTGTTTTTCCTAAAAATAGGAGAGTTATTTTATATAGAGCATTATAATAATCAAAATCAGGAAATTTCACACTGATATAGTACTGTTATAGTAAATTTATAATCCATAATTAAATTTTTGTCAATTTTCCTAGTAGTGTGCTACTATACTTTCCTCAGTCTAAGATTTATTCTGACTCGAGGACAAATAACAACCACAACAACCACAACAACCAGATTTACTCTAGTGTCACACCTTGCGCTTAGTTGGCTATCTCTTCAGCCTCTTTTCATCAGTCAATGTCTATCTGGGTGTGGTAGTTCAGTTTGTATGTCAACTTCACTAGGCCTGGTTGAGTGGCTGGGCAGCTCGTGATAGTTATTCCCCGTGATGAGACTGACAATCAACTCTTTGGTGGGATCTACCACAAGCAGCTGAGTAGCTGCCTTAGGGTATGGTCTGGTTCTTGTATATAAAGAGAAGCTTTGTAAATGGTCTCTATCTATGTCACGCTTGGACCCCACATGTAGCCATGTCATTGCTCAGCAGCCTGCTATGCTCTGCCGACCTTGGGACTTATAATGGACTTAAGTTAATGGTCTGCTGTGTGGTTTGGTAACATCAGGACTGTGCCTTTTTACTTGTCAACCTTGGGGCTTCTCAGCCTCAGCAGCCAGAAGCTGTCTGAGTGAAGAAATGCCTCTAGCTCCAGTGGGCCAGGAGCAGGAGGCAGAGCTGGACCCCAAGATTGAGGGGCTTTCACTCAGCCCCTAGAGTCTGGCACTTTGAACTTAGACTTAAAGCTTCCTCCAAACTATAAGAATAAACTCCAGTTTTTTAAGGCCATCCCATGTGTGGTATATTCTTGTCAGAGCACTAGGTAACCAGAACACTGGGGTTGTTGGCATTTTGACAATATAGGACAGTTATTTTGTAACTCAGTATGGGCTTTGAGGTTTCATATGATTAAATTCAGATCCAGACTTTTGGCAGAACAAGCACAGGCATGGTGACCCTGTTTAGAAATAGGAGATCATGCTGCAGTAGGGTGGATCTTAGTCCTAATCTCTTCTGAGGGGTATCTGATAAAAAGAGCACAACCAACAAAGAGAGACACACAAAAGAGGATGGCCATGTGACAATGGAGGCAGATGGATCTAGAATATGAAGAATGCCAAGAATTGCCATAAGCTTCTCAAAACACCAAACCAAACTTTTGCCATCCAGTTGAATCTGAGTCATAGTGACCCCTATTGGGGTTCCAAGGCTGTAAATCTTTGCAGAAGCAGACTGCCTCATTTTTCTTCTGTGGAGAAGCTAGTGGGTTTGAACTACCGACTTTTTGGTTTTCTCTGATGGTGGCAGTTCAAACCCACCAGCTGTTCCATGGGAGGAAGATGAGGAAATCTGTTTACATAAAGATTTATAGCCTTGGAAACCCTATGAGGGTCAGGACGAGTCAGAATTAACTGGATGGTGTTTTTTTCTTTTCTTTTCTTTCTTTTTTTTTTTCTTTAACAACTGCTAAAGAAAAAAAAAAAAACAAACTCACTGCCATTGAGTTGATTCCAACTCATACCAACCACCATTAGGTTTCCAAGGCTGTATATCTTTACAGAAGTAGATCAACTCTTTCCTTTTTCCTTCTGCAGAGAAACTAGTGGACTTGAACTGCTGACTTTGGCATTTCTGACAATAAAGGACAGTTATTTTGTAAGTCAATATGCCTAAGCCAGATACCTTATCCACTACACAATCAGAAGGTAGGGAAAGGAGCATGGGACGGTTCCTCTTTCAGACTCTCAGAAGAAATCAACACAGCCGATACTTTGATTTTGACTTCTATGCTACAGGTCCATGAAATAATAAATGTCTGTTCTTTAAAGCACTAAGCAACTAAGACAGCATTTGTTGCACTTCCTAGAAAGCATGTGACAACCACTTACACCAAAAGTTCATCATTTTGTTAACGAGCTGTTAGGTCTCTACATTGAAAGCATTTTTTTTTTTTCAATTTATAATCAAGAAGCAATGATATGTTGGCAGGAAATATCTGTATAGTCTAAGGTTTTATTTTTAAATGCTTTTCCTTATTTTTGGTTATTATGTATAAAGCTATTATGGAGAGTTCAGAAGAATGATTGCAATTTATATTGTGTGGCCATCCAAAGTCTCACTGTCAATGATAGAAGAAAATAAATGAGAAGAGAATCCAATTGTCTTCCAGTCGATTCAACTCATGTCAATCTATACTTATCAGAGTATAGCTGTGATCCTTAAGGTTTTCAGTGACCAATGTTTTGGAAGTAGTAATCAGACCTTTCTTCCAAGGTGCCTCTGAGTGGACTGAAATCTCCAATATTTCAATTAGTATCCATGATAACCATTTGCACCAACCAGGAACTTTAAGAAAAGAATAAATGTCCTTATTTGAAAACCAATTTGGGTCAGGGATTCCTACTTGGATATGTTGGAATAGGTTTGGATTCAAGAATCAGAATACACAACCTGAAACTGGCTTAAGTAAGGGAGATTTTGCCAGCACACTTAAGAGGTCTGCAGGTAGATTTTCCCAGGATTGGTCTACTGGATCAACTTCTTCATCAAAGATCAAAACTCTTTCCATTAGTCGTCACTTTCAAAGGATATTCTCTTTGCCTTAGGTGTGTTGCCTCATCATCATGAAATGCCTCTGGCAACAATAATGCTAAATCAACACTATGGTTTTGATAGTGAAGAAGATTGACTGCTAAGTAGGCATACAGTAGTGTCTGCCACACCATATAAGAGAAAAAGTATGGAAAACAGATATTGTTTCTGCATTTTTCAAATACATTACAAGAAGATGTTTCCTTCTCAGTATCTACTTCACATTTTTGTGTATGCTGTTGTTGTTAGGTGCCATCAACTCAGTTTTGACTCATATCCACCCCATGTACAACAGAACAAAACACTGCTCCGTCCTGTATCAGCTTCACAACTGTTGCTATATTTGAGCCCATTATTGCAGCCACTGTGTCAATACATCTCATTGAAGGTCTTCATCTTTTCTATTGGCCCTTTCCTTTACCAAGCATGATGCCATGATGTCCTTCTCTAGGGTCTGGTCCCTCCTGATAACTTGTCCAAAGTACATGAAATGAAGTCTTGCCTAACTTCTAAGGAGCATTATTGCTATACTTCTTCCAGGATAGATTTGTTTGTTCTTCCGGGAGTCCATGGCATATTCAATATTTTTCACCAATATCAAAATGCATATGCTTCCATTCTTCTTTGATCTTCCTAACTCATTATCCAGCTTTTGCATGCACATGGGGTGATTGAAAATACTATGAATTAAGTCAGGCACACCTTAGTCCTCAGACTGACATCTACATGCTTTAACACTTTAAAGAGGTTTTATGCATAATTAGTAAGTATACTATACAATAGTGACCTTATTTTTCTTCTTCTCAAGATAATATTACTTTCATTTCTTAAAATGAAAACATTATCATCCTCTCTGAAAAATAAAAGATAAGAAATCTCCTTATTTATCATATTCTTCACAATTTGGTATTAATTCTTTTCCTATTTCAGTCACAATTATTTCTGGTTATGCAATGTTCTAAATACTAAGTTGCAAATTTAACTTTCACTGGCAATCTTATAAAAAAATAATGAAAACCACTTGCAATCCAGTCAATTCTAACTCATTGTGACCCCATGTATGTCAGAGTAGAACTTTGCTCCACAGTGCTTTCAACATCTGACTTTTTCAGAAAGTAGTCTTTCTCCTGAGATGTCTCTGGGTGGACTTGAACCACCAACCCTATGATTAGCAACCAAGTTTTTAACCATTTAGGGACAATTTAACAGAAAGAAAAGAAAGAAAACTTTCATAGCTATTTGAGTCATCATGCTAGAAATGACATGTATAATATCTTTTTCCATTTACTGATTTCATGTTATCTTGGTTCTCATTCTGAATTTGAGAGGGTTGAAGTTTTTTGTTTGATGAGATGATACAAATATTTCCCCCAGAGTTCTGTATTCTAATGTATGTGCTGATATAAATTTTATTTCTGTTTTTTTGATGAGCTTATGTTATTCTTGGTATATGAAAAAGACTCTCTTGTGTTATCTTGCAGACAACACAAAGTAATGGAGTGAGCCATAGTGCAATTGTAAATAATGTAATTATGTGTAACTGTGTCTTATGGACACAATTAAATTTAACTTATGGACACTTATATGCTGCATATAAGGTAATGAAATGAATAGCACAGTAGAGCACTTCTAAATAAATAGTTCTATTGAGAGTTTAAATGAAAATGGAAAAATGCCCCTAACTGAGACAATCCGTTTCTTTTTGCCAGAATTTAGAGTAAGTGCTAAGAGATTCCAGCTTCTGTCTGGGTGGATCTATAGAACAGAGAAGATACAAAACCTCAAGATAGCAGTGTACACTAGCACACAAACTGAAAAGCAGAAAGTGCCATCTGTGTAGACAGAAAAGAAAGAAAAGAGGGGGTGGTAAAAGGGGAGAGAGACAAGGAAGAGAATGAGAGACAGAGAGACCTTTCCTGGTTTCTATTGGTGATTTTTTGGTTTAAATTTTATTTTTTGCAACTTTTTTTTTGTACAAGGCACTAACCCTTCCTAGGAATTCTTATCTTTAGGTTATAAACTTTCCATATATTATATGTTTATAATAATCTCTCTTTAACTTTTGGGCTTTATTAAGCTTATATTTTACTTGCACTCAAAGAGTTCTAACTCTAACATGTCTTCCTAAATTATTTTAATCTAAATATCTGATTGATTTCTTCTGCCTCTGCACAATGTGAAACAATCCTTCAGTAATTAGAGAAGAAACCCATCTATTTACCATCTTGTATGATATTATTTTACCTATGCCATTTTCACAAATTCACCTCAAGTCATAAGGATGAAATTTAGAAAACCCTTTCCTTTTGCTAAAATAAAATGAGTATTTATTCCAGCATAAGTTATGTGAAAGCAATTTATTTAATAAGCCTGTATAAAGGTCTTACCATCTATAGAGCATGACAAAAATATCAGTAGACAGTAAAATTGTATGCAAGATAAATTGTGCTATGTCTAATAAGAAAGGAGGGTATTCTATATGCAGATGATGGTGACTCAATTTAAATATGTTAAATAATTTTATTAAAAAGCAAACAAACACCATGTGACTCAACTTTTAGCAAAACAATACACAGACCTACAAGGTGAACAATAACACCAGAGAGGTATGCACCCCTTTGAACAATCATATGAGATGAAAAGGGCAGCTTTTGCCCAGGGATAAAGATTAGAAAGCCAGAAGGGCTAGGAAAGACAAACAAAGGAATGGAAATGATACACATGAGGCAGAAATGGGAAGAGTACTGTTACATTGTGGGGATTTTAATCAATGTCAGGAACCAAAATCTGTATGAATGGCTAATGGAAAAACAATTTGCTCTGTAAACTTCCACCTAAATTACAATAAAAACTTAAAATACATAAATTAATAAATAACAAGCAAACAACAAACACTAGGGAACCTAGGAGCATCACTTTGGAGAATAGTGAGAATTTAACTATGGGCAAAATAGCACATTCAAGTTCAAGTCAGATGGGATATCCCAGAATTTTTACTATTATTTGGCTAGATAACCAAAAAGAAGCAAACCCACTGCCATCAGGTCAGTTCTGACTCAAGGCTCTAGCAAATAAGTCTAGCTGCATACTTGAGGAGAATTAAAATATTTATTAATTTTCTACTGAAGCCTTCAAGTTTTTACCTTGTCATTTACTGTATTTTGTTCCAGCTGTCCTTTCTGAAACATTGACACATTAACAGTGTATTAGAAAGCACATGGTAAGAACAACTCCTTTAATTTGGGAACTAGCAAGAATTTTTCAATGGCAAACAAATGAAGAAAATTACCTCTCCAAAGACGTTTCTCTCTTGGAATACCATAACCAATTATGGTCACTAAATAAGCTTTCTTCATTAAATTATTTGTGCTGCTTTCCAGGCTGTTGACCTACCAAGAGAGTTGTACCAACCATTTTAAATGGGTGTTTCATAGATTTAACATATGTTGGACATTCAAGCTTGTATTTATTTTACTTAATTATAATTCCTTTGAACTTTTGTCCTGAGGTGGTTTTAATGTGAAGGCCAAAATTTGAAACTTTTAATGAAATAAATAAATTTTCTTGGTAATATATTATTTTCCTGGAAGAGTAAATATGCTTCCTAAAATAACCCACTTAATTATGTATCATAAGTTTTACTTTGAAATGATCAAGAGTATTTTTCAATGGTTTAATACAGGAAAAAGTCCTTCTACATATATACAAACATACCTAACATGTATACAAACATGTATACAGACATTCATACTAATTCAACAAACAGTTTTGAGTCCCTACTATGAAACAAAATTAGAAAAGACTGAACAAATCAGCTGTGATATCACTCTCATCCACATTATATTATAGTGGAATGTGCAGGGATTATTCACTGTGAAGAGAATAGGGAAAAATCTGGGTAAGGAGATGTATATGGTGATACCTATTCATTCACCTGTAAGTTCCTCATAAGGTAGCTCTTGTTTTCCCCACTAGTCACATTATTTAGAAATAATTTCTGTTTTTCCAACCATTCTCAATTATTATAATTTTCCCCAAAAAATGTGATAATATTTCATACTCCATACCTATATACAGATTATTTTTTCTATCAGCATTGCTCATCCTGTCACAGCCCTTTAAGTTTCAGATGTCTTTCCATGTCTGGCCATGATGGAGAGGTTGTTGCTGTTGTTGTTGTTAAGTGTCATCGAGTTGGGCCCAACTTATAGTGACCCCTCCTTGGGTTTCCAAGGCAGTATCACTACGGAAGTAGATTGCCCCATCTTCCTTCTGTGGAGTGGTTAGTATTGGACTTTCCTCCACCTGAAAATGTTATGTGGTAGCAGGTTCCAACTATTACTTTTACTTGATGCTGTTTAGCCTCCTGGTACAGAGTAAAGAGAGCAAGGGTCACTGCCTCTCAGGGAGATACCTTTCATAAGTGTCCCTGCTTCTCCTCCAGTGATAATTTTGGGTTCAACATATGTTCCTGGAAGGAAGACGGGCAATTAACTTCTGTAAAGATTTACAGCCTCCAACCAGAAGAACTAGATGGTGCCCAGCTACCAATGCCAACCACTCTGGAAAGGATCAAATCTGGAGATCCTGAATAGAGTGGGAGGAAAAACGTGGAACAAAATCCAAACACTCAATAATGACCAGAATTGCTGGTCAGATGAAATCTGGTGAGACTCCCAATACTATGGCCCTGGAGTACATTCTGTACCTGGAATAAAACTCACCCCCAGGGGTGGGCTCTCAGCCCAATAGTTAACAAGATGTACACACAGACCACTCAACCCAGGATGCTGCACCCACACACTCAATGGTAATACATCCCTTAGAGCAATAGACCATGGGACACCAGAGGACCAACATTCAAACTGAGGAAATGCAGGACAAACAGGAGTGCATAAATATGAGGGGCACAGGGGAAGGGTTACAGGGTAGGGAGGGGAGGAGACTGGGTTAGGATCGGACATGGAGAATGGGAAATGAAACTAAAGGCACACATTATGTTGAATGTAAAACAAGATCTTAAAAAAATTTAAAAAGGAAAGCTGGAAAAAAATAAAACCTACCAGATTAATCACAAAATAATATTCACAGTCACAGTCTTATTACCTATTTTAGTATAAATACATATGCAGTATATACATGTAATACTTGGGTAAAGAATATGAGCAATAAATATCATTACAAATGCTCTATAATCTAAAAATTGCCTATTTATATCTTTTGCTAACTTTTCCTACTCTGTCATTTGTCTTTTGCTCACTGATCTGTAGGTATTTTTATATATCCTAAACACTAGTCCTTTTCCTGTTTTGTTTTGGTTTGGTTTATATTGCAAGCACCTTCTACTCTGTATTTTCTTTTACTTTTTTTTCTTCATGAAAAGAAATAGGTATTTTCTAATAAATGAAGTAAATAACAAATTATAAGTAACACCTAAGGAAAAAAAAAAATATTTACAGCCTCAGAAACCCAATGGAGGTCACTATGAGTCACAATCGACCTGATGGCAGTGTTTTTTTTGTTTGTTTGTTTGTTCATTTTTGTTTTTGGTTTTCTCCAGAGAGAGATGATTTATTTACTTGTTTTTGTTCCCTCTGCCAGTTACAATGGCTTTTTGCCAGTGCCTCAACAACAGTAAAATTTTTTATGCACCCTCTTGTAGACTAAGGCTTTTGTTCAATAGAGAAGAAAGGGGAAAAACGTTTGGGGTGTTTCACGGGTCTTCTTCGGTGGCTGCTTTTTCTCTCTTACACTCTTACATGAAAGAAGCTGTCTTAATAGTCTACAGTTTTCACTATGGCTTCATGGAGGAAAATTTTCTTAGAGAATATGAACACCTCTTTCCTGTATCTGTGGCCCCCAATGGCTTTACACTCTTCCACCAACCTAAAACCAAAAACCAAACTCACTGACATAAAATTGATTCAAATTCCTAGCAACCCCCATAGGGTTTCCAAGGCTATATATCTTTACAGAAGCAGAAGGCTCCATTTTTCTTCTGCAGAACAGCTGGTGGGTTTGAACCTCTGACCTTTGGGTTCGCAGCCAAATATCTTAACCACTACACCACCAGAGCTCCTTTCCACTAGCCTAAAAATGACCTAATCAACAAACGTCAATTCTTCTAGGTGAATTATTTCTACCGTTTGGTGACAGCTGCCTTACAAAGGTAAGAACTTTCATCCTTTCTGTCCATATAGGTACCTATCTCTCTCCCGCTTGCTAGTTAATTGGTTGTCTTTTGATCTCAGATATTTGATGGGGGCCAGAAAAACTAAATTTACCATCTGTCCAGCTTTTTTATTCTCTGTAAATATAGGATCAATGGAAAAGTAGATTTCAACAGGGCTAAAGAAGAAAGTATTTTTTAAAAAAAGAATTACAAATTGTACTCAGAACTCTATTTTTCTTCAGGAATCAATTTTTTTCCCTCTCAAAAAGAAAGAAAGAAAGAGAGAGAAAGAAAGAAGAAAGAAGAAAGAAAGAGAGAGAAAGAAAGAAGAAAGAAAGAAAGAAACTCATTGCTATCAAGCCCATTCCTACTCATAACATCCCATTACAACAGATTAGACCTGCCCCATAAGATTTCTGTTGTTGTTGTTGTTATGTGCCATTATGTTATGTTATGTGCCCCAACTCATAGCGACCCCTCCTTGGGTTTCCAAGGCAGTATCACTACGGAAGTAGAATTGCCCAACCTTCCTTCCAAGGAGTGGCTGGTGGGTTTGAACCGCCAACCTTCTGGTTAGCAGTCAAGTGCTTTTAGCCACTATGCTACCAGAGCTCCTACAAGGTTTCTAGTACTGTAAATATTTACACAAGCAGATTGCCATTCCTTTCTCTCACAGAACAGTTGTAGGTTTGAGCCACTGATCTTTCAGTTAGTAGTTGAGTGTTTAACAAACGGAGGCAAATGAAAACAAAGTAGTCATTATGAATACATCAAGTTAATACATAATTTCCATCAAGTGCCACTCATATTTATTTTTCTCTTCTTAGCATTGTATATATCTTGTATATGCCTTAATTTCTGTAAAATTATTTCATTGTTATTATTTAGCTTAAATAATAAATGCTGATGATGATTTGTGTTATGATTGATTATTGGGTAACATCTCTTCGGAAAAACTTAACAATGTCTGAGAATTTTTCCAGATATTGCTATTGAAAACAATAGAACATAGCATAAGTGACAATTTTTTAAAATGTGAAGGCAGAGTAGAGTCTTTTTGGACCTTCTGGTCCATACTACTCACGGGGGTTTTCTTTGTGGTCAAATCAAGTAGAAGCTAAAAGGGAGGGGAAAAATTGTAAGCTGGAAGACTGTGGTACTTGAGATGGCAAGTAATTAAAATAACCAAATGGGCAGAGTTAAGTGAGGCCAATTTGGAAGCAGTGTAAACAGAGAAGACAAAAGAGAGTTAAGAAATAGTACAGATAGTGGTTATGTTATTTATAATTTATTCCTTTTATGTATAACAATTCCTCCACTTGACCGCAGACACTGCCTGCTATTAACTAACACTGGAGAGCTGATATACCTGAGAAGGAACTATGATCTCTGAGTACCAGGAAAAATATTTGGTGATATATATCCAAAAATAAAGAGTATAATTATATAACTTTTCTTAGACTTACATCACTAAGACAATGGTAGACGATATAAATACTTGTTAAATGTGTTTCTTGACCACATTAAGGTTCATGCTCCATGTGTAGAAAATTACTAAGCTGTTTGTGTTAATAAATACTGTAAAGTTTTGAAAAAGAGGGGCAGCTTCAATAGAACTTGGTATTCTTGCTTCTTGAGTCTAGTTTAAGAGAGAAATACATTAACAGAAAAATAAATCAAAAAGAAGTGTTTTAATATTATGCTATGATCCATCTTTCTGTTGGCATAAATGGCCATAACTTTGTATTCACAGACAGCTCTAATGCCCCTGGTTTGTAAATGGAAAGATATGTTGTCACTGGTATGTGCATCACAGGCTGAACTGGATTTTCAACATTTAATGAAAGAATGACAGATGCACTAGAATATTCTTGATTCAACCAAGAGCTTCTAACTACATCGAAGCAGAACTCAGAGAGAATATGAGGTAATATGTTTATAAAGAATATGTAAATTCAACTAACTTGGAAACATTTAACATGTAAAATTTAGAGGAAATGTTAAGATTAATTCTAATCATACCCAAATATAGTTCATGGATCAATTTGTACATAAATACCTGGAAAAAATGTTAAAATCTTGGCCTTATTTCTGAAATAGGATTCAGTATATATTTTGTGATTCCCTGGAGGGTAATCCTTTGTACCATGTCTTAAGCAGAATGTTAGTACAATACCTATTGTTTGACCTACGTTCTAATTCTCTTGTCTGATTCATGCTTTTAAATTATTTAACTTACATAATGTGAGTTAGTTATATTTGGTACCAAAAACTGTAGCATCTTAGAAAAAACAAGTAACATTTCTGACTTCTGTGCCTGCTACTGTTGTCTACAAATAGATATTTAAAATAGAGGGTAATTATTATTAAGATTAGGGCAGGAGAAGTAAACATGTTCACCTGAATAAAAATAAGTTTCTATTATGTTACTAATTTGGAAGATTACCATCTAGTGGCAAGTTTTTCCCATTGCAAGCACAAGGTCCCTAGAGTCCAAAAAGAATTTCTACAGATACATGGCCACATAATCCATCTTTGATAAAAGATAGGGCAGCATGAATAAGTGGTATATTTTGTTTTCTTTCCTTCTACCCCATTTACTCTGACAGTGTCACACTCTTGTTTTTATGAGGAGGAATTTTATGGAAGAGTCATGAGGAAGAGAGGTGGATGTCAGGAAGAAGGGTAAGATGCTAACTGTCTTTTCATTTCATAGCCATTGTCATCAACTCAATTTCAACTCAAAGCAAGCTATAGAACAGAGTAGAACTGCCCCATAGGGTTTCCAAGGTTATAAATCTTTATGGAAGCAGACTGCTTCATTTTTCTCCTCTGGAGAGGCTGGTGGGCTCAAACCATTAGATTTTGGCTACTAACCAAATGCTTTAACCACTGTACCACCAGAGATAAATTCTGTACACCTTCTGAGTTGCACAGAGAGAGTTCAGCATGGGCCGTTGTGTATACTCTACACCTGTTCTTTACCTTTACTGTAACCTGTATTGAAATTTCCCTGCTTAGTAGAAATTTATCCTTGTGGAAACAATGTCATCTCTTTGGCCTTGCAATGCAAAATGTTTGCTTCACCTAAATTCTGAGATGGACTCAGTCAGAGTGACTCTGATTATTGATGATGTCACCATGCACCTACATAGAGAAGTGTGAAGAAGGTAAAGATATTACTCATTGATCAAAGTTAGGATTAGGATTCCGTTCTTCCTGAAATTACACTACCAGAAACTAATTGCCATCTGAATTCATTCCAACTCATAACTATCCCATGTGTGTCAAAGTAGAACTGTGCTCTATCGTGTTTTCAGTGGCTGAATTTTCATAAGTAGAGCATGAGGTCTTTCGTCCAGGGTGCTTCTAGGTGGACTTGAACCTCCAACCTTTCAGTTACATCCGAGTGTGTTAACCAATTGCACCACACAGAGATTTTGTTGTGCCATGGAATTCTACTAGTGAGAATAAACTACCAGAAGCTAATGTCTTTTGTTTTCCAGGAGTCCCTTAGTTCTGATTTCATTGAGTCTAAGATACCATCAACTACATTACTCAACATTATTCTATGTGTTGTTGTGAGGTGCCATCAAGTTGGGTCTGACTCATAGCAACCTTATCATGACAGAACAGAACATCACCTGCTCTTGTGCCATCCTCACAATTGTTAACAATGCTTGAGCCTACCATCACAGCCACTGTGTCAATTCCTCCTGGTGAGGGTCTTCCCCTTTTTCACTGACCCTCTACTCTATCAAACATGAAAATCTTCTCCAGGGAGTGGAGAATAATAAATAAAATGACTAAAATGCAAGAGACTAAGTCTGGCCATTCTGGCTTATACAACTAAGGAGATATAAAACTATTGTCAGTTTAACTAGGCTATGCAATCAACTGGGAGATTTATCCCAATTTGAAAGATTTATATTATATTAAATATGTTTCAATCTTTGAAATATGGCAAATGAATAAAAGAGAGAATTGGGGCCAAAGAGTATGATAATATTAATTCAACAGTTTAGCATTGAGGTCAACCAGCTAAAGCAGAGACCTGAGGAAATGGAACACAGGATAGATATGTTCTGTTAAAAGAGGAAGAAGAGAAAGATGAACTCCAACTGCTTCACAAGGTTGACTAAGCCCAGCTTTATTTAGACCATGCAATCTCCTTTGAACAACTTCACTTCACCATGTTTATTTAAAGAGGTCACTACCTGAAGTTAGGATACTGAATTCCATAGCTGTTGACCCTTTGGAAAAATAACTGACTCTGAGAAAGGTTAGGAAAGGTGGGAAAAGTCTACGAATAAAATCTTTTCAAGCTAGGAAGAGGTCAAAGTACCTTCTGGTCTAAGACACAGATGAAATGCAGAAGAATTAAGATAAAGGTAAATTAATGAGCACTGGAGACACCAATAAAAAGAGAAATGATTTCTTAAGTGGCTAGGTGTGGCTATATACTACTATGAAATAACTCTCAGAAGTGCTCTGGGAAAGACTTAACTCATTCTAGCCAGTATACTGCAGCAGGAAAGAAAACAAATAGAAGAGAGCAGATGTTGAGTTTCAATGTCAACACACGCAGACACACTGGATGTTAGAATTCAGAGTAGAATTATAGCAACAAACTGTTTTGTCACCTTGAGTTACATCTTATTTTTAACAATCACTCAATTTCTCAGTAGAACTCTGTACTACAGGATTTTCAATGACTTTTTTTTTTTTTTTTTTAAGCAGATCACCAGGACTTTATTCCCAGTTGTCTCTGATGGACTCTGACATTCAACTTTTAGTGAGCAGCTAAGCACATGGACTGTTTGCACTACCCAGGGACTCTCCTTAGTAGGTAGGTTTGTTCTATTTCCCAGGAAATTTGAAAATAATGTACCATAATTGTGGTCCGTATGATCCCCTCCCCCCAAAAAAAAACCTTACAGCCATCTAGTCAATTCTGACTTATAGCAACCCCACATTGGGTTTCCAAGGCTGAAAATCTTTACGGAAGATTGCGTCATCTTCCACAAAGCAGCTGGTGGGTTGGAACTGCTGACCCTCTAGTTAGTAGCCAAATGTTTTACCCACTATGCCACCAGAGATCCTTTGTATGAGCCCAGGAGGTAGGAATTATGGGGAGAAGGACAAGGACTTTGATGAATTGTAATTTTATAACTTAAAATATTTTGGATATTATGCAGGTAGTCCTTGACTTAAGACAAATTTGTGTTTGAGTTCTGACATAAGTAGAAAACTTAAGTCTTAATATATATATATTTTAAGTTTTCATTATTATTGCATTTGATTATTAATATCTTTAAAAATCTGGAGTATCCCTGGGAATAATGGTGGCATTTCTAATCAGAAAATAGTGAAACTTGTCTATATGTTATTTTTCTTTTTTTCTTCATATATTCCATAGTAATATCTCACTGCCAAACCTACCTTAAACCAGAGAGGTACAGTTGAGTTGATGGTTTAGTTAGGTTCTTGATGGATTTGCAGGGCACTGAAAGTAAGACATACTGATGGATTGAATATGTAGTGTGAGAGAAAAAGAGAAAACAAGGATGTGTATTTTAACTTCAGTTACTGGCATTGGAAACTATGAGAGACGCAGGATATTTTTGGGGGGAGGCACATATCAGGAGCTCAATTACAAACACTTAAATGTAGAAATGTCAAGTTTGAAATATATATAAAGATAGAGGAAATGCAGCAATTGATGCCTGGGTCCCCTCAGTACCTAACAAATGTCAGTGAGTAGGTGTGGCAATGGGGAAATTGAGTCCAGAATTTCCTTTTATGTATCACAATTCACATAGAGTAGTGTTAAGCACCACTTCAGGATTTTTGAAGTAAGACTACATATACGATACATAATCTAATTCTGGAATTTAATAAAAATACAAGTATAGATTATCATTTAATTTCTCTCTGCCTTAATATTCTCAATTGTAAAGTAGAAGTAATAGTACTAATCATAAGAGTTCTGAGGAATAAAGTAGATAATGTGCAAAAATGCACTTAGCACAATGTCTGGAAGATAGTAATGTTCTATAAATATTTGACATTCTTATTATTATCAGTAATGGAGAAGAGTAAGTATGCTTCAAACCTAATGCTTTTAATGTATATAAAAAAAGAATACTCATTTTAAAAAGCATACAGGAATATGTAAAATCTGAAATGTATTAACAAATCCCTTTGGCTCTACAAAAATTGTGATCTAAGAGTTCATTCAGTGATTCTAGCAGAAGACAAGGAATCTTGTATTATTAGAAACAATTGTGTTTTCACTCACTGAAAATTGAAGCCTTTCAAACAGGCCTGTAATTACTTTTATTTGTTCATTATTATTATTATTAGAGGTAGGTTAGATTATTGCTAAATAGGAGAAGAGAGGAAGGAAAGAAAGGACGGGAGGAAGGGAGGAAGGTAGGAAAGAAGGAAGTGGGGGAATGAGGGAAGGAGGGGAGGAAAGAAGAAGGGAAGGAGACAGGGAAGGAGGGAGGGAAAAAGGAAGGAAGGAAGAAGGGATTATGGGCAAGAAGGTATAGTGAAGAAGAAATAGATTTCTACCCAATACCTAAAGAATAACGTACATACACATGCTTTTTTTATAGAGCTTTCTTCTTCTTGATCTTCTGTATCAAAGTTATTAAGTATAAGTTTGTAACTGATATCGTGAGTGACAAAATATGACAAATATATTGCTTTATCCTCAATATAAGCAATCTCTTATAATTATTTAATAAAAATAAAGATATGAAAGCTACATTTCATAAAATATCAAAATATTTGTACCATCATATATTAGAAAACATTAGTGATATCATTTTTTTCTTTATAAAATCCACATTTCTCTATAAAATATGGTTTTGATGCATAATGCACAATATTTGAGTTGAGGTCTATTCCTTGATTTTGGAGAACAAAATCGCACAAAGATGATAGGCAACTGCTGAAATAAAAGTCATCAGACCATACGTCTAAGACAACTGCACTTCCCTGGGAAGGATCTGTTGCAGAGGATGGATGATCTGTTTTCTTCTGTTTCCCAATCTCAGACAGTCCAGGTTTCTGAATGATAAAGTATCTCTGATATATAGAAGACTGAAGAGAGTACAGCTTAACAACTTCCACACTTGACTTCCTCCCAGTCATATTAAAGTACTGACCCACTGCTGATGAATCAATTTCAACTCATAGCAACCTTATAGGACAAAGTAGAACTTCCCCATAGGGTTTTCAACGCTAAAATGTGTGTAGAAGCAGATTGCCACATCTTCCTACAGTGGAGTGGATGGTGAGTTCAAGCTTCTGATCTTTCAGTTAGCAGCCAAGCGCTCAACCACTGTGCCACAAGAGCTCCATTTTATTAAGATGTTAGCTTACCTTAAGTATCCTAAAAGGGGGGGGGGCATTTTTAGTAAATTATTGAGAAAGATAATAGAATACTGGAAAAAAAAAGTGTTTAGGATTTTGAGTGATGTTGATTTGAATTCTAGTTGTGTGACCTACATGAACTTTTGCAAGTTATTTAAACTCTCAGAATCTTTGTTTTCATATTTATCCAATACTTACAACACATTAAAATTGAATGGAAGGATTAAATGAAAAAAAATAGAAGTGATATTGCTTGTCCAAAACATTATTCTATTGTGTTGAATGGTGAATGTTCACTCTATTTAAGTAAATATTTGTCATTATTCCTATTTATAGAACATATTAAAGCATGGTTGGAAAGCTAAGCCTAACAATTAAATTAATATGCATGCTAACTACTTGTTTGTATTAGCATTTTGAGTAAAGTTTGATTTCTTTTTAAGAAAATATTCCAATATGATTGTTTCTTGAAACTGGAGATTATAATCACTGTACACTAAACTTACATTAAAGACTTGTCTGTTACCCCCTCCTTAAAAAATGTACAAAATCTCCATTGACTTATGCAGAACAACAATTTAATTCAATATTTCTTATCTTATATGTAGGATTTCTGGTTTAAAAGCCCAACTGATAACCGACAGCTTGGTGGTTTGAACTCAACATGTACTACATGAGAGAAAAGACCTATTAAACTTCTCCCATAAAGATTACAGCCTAGGAAACCCTATGGGGCAGTTCTTCTCTATCACAGTGGGTAGCTGTGAGTAGGAAGTGACTTGATGACACACAACAATAACAATTTTATTTGTGTAGAAGTTAGAATCTGTGAATATACAGGGTCTCTACACATATTCAAGGGATCGTGGAGTATAGAAAATTTGTTCCATGCTCAGATAATTGTGCATGCAGTGCTTAAAGATATTTATTCTTTACGTAAGCAATGATAATAATAATTTCTTACCAAATTGTAAGTGAATTAAACAGTCAATGACAATTTACCTGTTCCCAAGTACTGGGAAATAAAACAAAACCAAACCTCATACTATGTCACTCATAAAGAAGATTAAGAATGGAGTAAAATGGGACAACTGAATTACTGAATAGATAATTAACCACTCTTTGCACATATTCTACATTCACTTCCATATATTATTAGACTAGCCCATTACCTGAATAGCTTATTAACTAGAGTCTCAATTTATTTTTTCCTTTAAGATAGGGGAAAAAAAAAAACTAGTGGAAATTTCATTTGTAACATAACTTAATTCTGGATTTTATTTTTGATTATAGGCAGAGTTTACTTTGATGTTTTCAAATGAATTTCAAAGACCATATATTCAGTTAATTTTCAAAGCAGAAACATACTGAAACTTTTATCCCTCTTGGTAGGCAGCCATCCCTTAGTTTTATCCAAGTTTTCCCATGAAAATGCCAATCGGGAATAAAACTGACAAATATATTCAATCAAAGAGGGAATTTTTTTGCTCTTAAGTTGCAAATGGCCTCATTAAAATAAAAGCACCACCTCAGGGATTGCATAAAGCAGAGTATTGGTACCTAAATGGTATTTATGACCAAGCTAAATGTAAAGTGAATTAAAATTTAAAGGATTATAGTCAGGTAGGCCACAGACATCTGTAGAGAAATGTCCATTAAGAAGATGAAAGAACCAGCATCCCCTGGTGACAGGCACATGTCAGGTTAGCGGTCAGCCATACCTATATATACACTTAGTGCTACAGCAAATGAGAAACACATTGCCCAAGGAGGAAAGTACTTAAGAGATATTTATTTTAGGCTAAGAAAAAAATTATGAAGCTAACATTTTGGAACTTGTATCCATCATTGTCTTCAAACTAAAGTCAAAAGAATAGGGAAAATAAAATGTAGGCTGACAATAAATATTATCACATATGTGTTTACAGACATTGTATACACACCAACCCACGACTGTATTTATAGAATCTATTGAAAGCATAATCCTTTAAGAGTGTCATTACATCTGTGGTGCTGTAACCACGAAGAGGTGCTGCTGCCCAGCTACAAATAAAGGTATTTTTTTATTGGAAAAAAAAAAAATGAAATAGCCTCTAGGGTGTTAATGCATCAAGATACTCATTTCTTTCATGATGTAAATGAGTCACAAAACCAGTTGCTATTTTTATTGTTTTCGAGACACACTGCTGTCCTATGTATGTCCCTTTTGTATCTGACTCATCAAAATCAAGCCTTCTCTTAAATGGCCATCAAATGCTCTTAAGTGGTGATGCATGGACACAGAGAATCCAAGCTCTTAATTAATGGGACTGTCCATTTCTCCCCTTTCCTTTCCCCCGTCTCCTCCTCTCTTGTCCTCTCATCTCCTTCTCTCCCCTCCCCTTCCCTCGCTTCTCCTCTCTTTCCCTCACTCCCCTCTCTTCTCTCTCTCTCTCTCTCTCTCTCTCCTCTTTCTTTGGGTGAGAAACACCCACCATTAATGTTCATATAAACTATATTCAGCACAGTTAATTGGGAAATTAACTTTGGCATTTAATATAACAAAAGATGGTTGAAGTTGTTTATTGCAGGGGTCTCCTCTGGTGTTTCTTCAGAATCCAATCATAACAATCTTCCACTCTACTGTTTTAAACACATTTCAGTGAGAACATTTACTCTTACTAAATTTGCAACTCATATTCCCTAGGATCCAGGGTGTTCAACTCCACTTGTAAACTAACTAGTTCTTAATGACTAATGACCCCCAGATGTACTCATTCCTCAGCTACTCTCAAATCTAGATTTAAATTCCTACAAATATTGGAGGAAAAAAGGGTTTTTTCTCCAATTGTATTTTGCCTTGGGATGGAGAAAGTTTTTTATTACCAATATCACTATTTCACAGCACATTACAAATGCTATTTGGGTAGTCCTCCTTGTCTTTAGGATGAAAGCCATTAAAAAGTGCTATTTTTCTAGTTATATCTCTGTTCCATATTATTTTCAATAGTCTCATATGTATATAAGAGCTGGACAATGAATAAGGAAGACTACAGAAGAAATGATGTGTTTGAATTGTGATTTTGGCAAAGAATATCAAATGTACTGTTGACTACTAGAACAAATCTATCTTGGAGGAAGTACAGCCAGAATTCTTAGAAGTGAGAGTGACCAGACATTGTCTCTCATACTTTGATGATGCTGTCAGAAGGGACTCGTCCCTGGACAAGGATATCATGACAGGTGAAGTACAGTGTCAGTGAAAAAAGGGTAAGGTCCTCAACAAAACTGACTCAGTGGCTATGATAATGGGCTCAAGCATGGCAGTGATTGGGAGGATGGTGCATGATCGGTCAGTACTTTGTTCTGTTGTATATAGGGTCACTTTGAGTCAAAAGTGACCCTGCAACACCTACCAACAAAGTAATCTCAGTCGACAGTCCTTTATATTAATATATTTACTTGATGGGTGAAATCTCTGAAAACTGAAATACAAATTAGAGGAGGCTTACTCTGTTTCTGTTGTTGTTAGTTACCATCAAGTAGATTCTGACTCATGTTGATCCCATATGCACAGAGTGGAAGTCCTCCAGAGGGTTTTCAGAAGCAGATCACCATGCATTGCTTCTGAGGCATCTCTGAGTGGGTTTGAACAGACAGTCTTTTGACCAGCAGTTTGGCACCTAAGCATTTGCACCGAGGACTCTCAGTTGACTCTAGGATCACTATTTCCCAAACCCAGGACCTTCTAGTTTGCCCTGCACTGGTACAACCTCCTCAATTTTCTTTCTCTAGTGTCTGTAAAGTATCTCCAACCATATCACAGATCATGTATCTTACTGGCAACTCAGTGAAACAGGAGGATGTAGCATAAGGTTGTATTTTAAGTATGATCTTTAGGATCATATTAGAGGTAAAAATGTGGTAAACTGATTGGAGTGAGGTGTGCTAGTTATTGGATATGTGTCAGTACTTCCTGGAATGCAATTAGGGGTCTGATGGGAAAGGAAATGTGGATAACATGACTGCTGTACTGCACTGGAGAAAGAAAATAAACTCCCGAACAGTTGGAGAAATAAAATAGGGATAATGAAATTCCAGCCAATAGGACAGAGAGAGAGAGAGACAGAGAGAGAAAGATCCAACTTTTATATATAATGTATGAATTATAAAAATCTGTCATTTTATGATTCTAAAAAAATATTATGCCACTTACTTTCATTTCATATTTAAGTATACATTTCCTGATACATGGCTTCTATGTTTTTACCATAGTACCTTCCTCTTAGCATTTTTGGCTAATTAATATTAATACTAATTATCAAAATAATAGACGAATAAAGATTTTTTTTTTTTTTAATTCAGTGTCCTATATTTAAAGAAGCTTCAAAAATCAAAAAGAAAATTCCTTCCGTTCAGGTGATGCCAACTCATGTTGATCCCATTTGTTACTGAGTAGAACAGCTCCATAGGGGTTCTTGGTGTAATCTTTATGAGAGCAAATTGTCAGGCCTTTCATTTGAGGCACTGCTGGGTAGGTTCATACCTCCAACATTTAGGTTAGCAGTCAAGCACAAACTATCTGTACCACCCAGGGACCTAGATTAAGTAAATAAATCAGTCTTAAGACCTTCAGTTGGAAAAGTTGGGCAGTGATGAAAGCAATTTAACGTTAATCAAATACCAGTTGCTGTTGAGTTGACCTCTACTCATGGTGACTTTGACTCATGGTGGCCCCTGAATGTTAGGGTAGAACTTCCAATCACTGATTTTTTTGTAAGTATATCATTAGGTCTTTCTTCCAAGGCACCTCTTGGTGGATTGAAACCTCCAAACTTTGGTTAGCTGCCAAGCACATGTACCCTTTGCATCATTCAACAAACCTTAAGTCACATCCCATGCAGCTAGCTACTTCCCCCTGGATGCAGGGTTTTTTTCCGTCCAACTGATTCAAACCCCAAGAAACGCAGACACTACACATATACTCTGAAACAAGTTAGCTGTCACTTCAACATATACTTAATATTTATGTTCCACAAGTCATTTTGATTAAAGTTTGTGTGTGTGTGTATGTATGTGAGAAATATCAGAAAGAATGCTGAATATATTTAGAGGTAAAGGGCACTTGATGTTTTTTTGGCTGTCAAAGTGTATGTGCTCAACAGGGAAAAGTTTTCACTCTACTGAGCAAAATCTGGGAGCTCTGGTGGCATAGTGCCTAAGGCACTTGACTGCTAACCAGAAGGCTGATGGTGCAAACCCACCAGCCACTCCTTGGAAGGAAGGTTGAGCAATCTACTTTAGTAGTGATACTGCCTCCGAAACCCAAGGAGGGGTCTCTATGAGTCGGGTCCAACTCAACAGTACATAACAACAACAACAATAACGCTGAGCAATCTCAGATAGCTTCAATATAAAGAAGTTAAGTTTGGGTTATCCTCAATTTTTTTCTTTTTTTTAATTTCCACTGTCATTCCTAGAGATTGTAATCTGAATCAGGTACATTGCTTGGAATCAATTTCTTTATCATATCTCTATTTGAAATGTGTACTAAAATGGATGTAATGTTATATTTAAATAGAATGAGTAGCAAAGAAAAGTTCTTCCTCTGTTAATAAAAATAAAATAAACTTCAAGCATGTAAGAGCCTATTCTAAAATATCTCTGTATAGTTTACCCAGTGGCTTAAATTTAGATTCTGTCAGGCTAGGAGAAGGGAGGAATTCCAAGTATGAAGAGGTTCTCCAACAAAATAAAAGTCCTTACTAGGTCTAACAAGAATTCAAATTCAAGCTCAAACTGGCCTGTGAACTTAGAGGGTCAGAGGTTCAAGGGGAGAGGAGGATGGTTATGTCCAGACCATATATAGTTTGTCACCATTGTGCTGTTTAAAAAATGTCAGGCATTTCCCCTTTCCAACTGAGCAAGAGTCTAAAGAACCAAATCTGTGATTTCATATTTAAAAGTTTCAGCTAAAAAACTTAATTTATCTCTGAGATAAAAATAACAATAAAAATGGGGAGATGATAAGGATTTGGAGTCTCTTTAACCGTATACTAGTTTGTGCCATATCTACAGACTAGCTAAATATACATATATATCTTATATTACCAGATAATGCACATCAGAAAAGTTTCTAGTCTCATTTCTAAATTCATATAGTGGCAGCTTAAAGCAGGAGTTTAGTACTGAAGTGATATATCTGAAACAGCTACATTCCTAAGCTCAAATGTGATTACTATTGTTTATACCAGAGGGCTATGTGGTATAGTGGTGGCATAGGGCCTAACGCATTTATGTGACTGCTAACCAGATGCTGGTGGTTCAAACCCACCAGGCATCCTGCAGAAGGAAGATTGAGCAATCTCCTTCCACAAAGATTTATCACCTTGGAAACCCAAAGGGGGTCAATATGAGTCAGAATCAACTCAATGGCAGTGAGTTTGGTTTTGGTTTTTATGTGGTATAGCACGGTTTCCTTTGGGTTATTTATTCTTGTAGATTACATATACATATATATATATATATATATATATATATATATATATATAATGTTTAACCTATGTGGTAGGTATACACACACATACACAAATATATATTATATGTGTGTGTGTGTATATATATATATATATATATGTAGAGAACAAATGAACACATATATGTACATATGTATATCTATACATAATTTATAGGTAATATGTCCCATATTCTCTACTTTTAAGCTGCTATAATATATTACATGGAAATGAGGCATGAGGTACCCTTTGCTACTACTCACAGCACTACAAATTTATTTAATTTATTCTTGTCAATGTCATATTAATATTCTTAAAGTAGGAAATAATGTGTTCATCACTCACACACATAGGAAAACAAAATTATGTCTTGCAATGAATCAGCAGTCCTCAGCATTTTTGGATTAGAATTGGCTGCATTAACATCTAACACTTCATTGCTGCTCAATGCTCATTGATTGAAAAGCATTTTTCACTATATACAATTCTGTGCCTGCTATTATTGTCTAAAAGTAGATATTTAAAATAGAGGGTAATTATTAAGATTAGGGTAGGAGAAATAAACATGATCTTTATGGAAATATTAATGGAATCTATTCCTGAAATAACAAGGAAAAGCCATATTATTTTTTATCGTGTTTTCCAGAAACAAAACCTGAAAGGTATTAAGCAAACAAATGAACAAACAAAATAAGGTAAGTAATGTGTAGAACACAGTATTCAATGCTTCTCCCTTGATGCTGTGGATTTGGATTGACTAGGGCACACCTGGATTTAGCCTCAAGGTTTGGGGTCCATTTCCAGGCCAAAACCCAAGTTTCCAGTTCAGGGCTCCCGGATTCCATTACAATTTTCCATGAATCAGGCAGGGCTAATTCAGTCTAAAACAATCAATCACTGTCACTCCATTTTGTGAGTGGGAGTGATTGATGGTTCTTTGCTGGTCATGGCTGACCTAGATGTAGAAAGCAGACCTGAGCATGATGCCTCATGTATGAGTGGCTTATTTGGAATCAGTCAACTGCAAGGAACTCTCCTATGTCTTTCCTGCTTCCTTTTCCCAGATAGACGCATATCCCTCATACCCTTCCTCTATGTTTTCTTGTTTGCTTAAAGCTATTGTCACTCTCTACTTTCCTTCACTCTCAGAAAATATCGTATCTCCACCCCGATACTCTCTTTCATACCCTTCAGATTAGGTAGACCTCACTTTTTTTTTTCTTCCACAGAACTCAATTTTTTTTTTTTTTTTTAGTTTGTTCTTCACCTTTTTGAATTATATATACTATTTCATCAACTCCTCTTTTTCTATTTTCAAAAATCTGGGCTTTTGCAATAGCAGTTGTCCTTCTTCCTGTTCCCTTCTTATACATTTGATAGAGAAGAAAAGGAAAAGAAACCTAAGTTGAACTGCCTTTCCCCTCTTTCTGACTTTGTTCTTTTTGAGCTGTGGGAGAAAAACAAAACAAAGCAAAAAAAAAAAAAAAAAAGAGGAAAGAAAGAAAGAGAAAAACATTTCCATGTTTTTGTGATCAATCTGTTTTGTTTGCTGTATTTGTAGTGGGTTACTTACATTTTGGGGAATAAATATTAATGTTGCATTTCAGATAACAGTGTCATCTTGTAGATGTTACCATTACAGTCTTTAACCCAAAATTACCACCATGTCAGTCACTAAGAGCCCTTGTGGCACAAAGCTTAAGTGTTCACGTGCTAACCAAAATGTTGGCAGTTAAAACCCAACAACCGCTCCATAGGAGAAAGATGCTAAGTCAGCTTTAATAAAGATTACACCCACTCCCCCCTTACTGGCATAATTAGATTCCAAAGACCACCCTGTTATGCAAAAATTGGCAGTATGTGAAAATGGAAGATGACTGTGTCAGACCACAAAAGGGAGGATGACTGCTTCATTATGTTAACAGCCAATTACATCAATACAAAATTTCCAAATTCCGTCATTATTTAAGTGCTAAACCACTGAAAATCATGACCAAGCCAAACTGACATGTAATTTTAAAAATCACAGTTAGCATTACTCTGGTCAAGTAACTTGGCATTTGTTACTGTCAGACATATATCATTAATGTGCAAAATAGTAATGCAAAAAAATAATATATTTTTTAATATGGTCATAAATCTGAAATGTCAGATAATAAGATTGTAGTTAAATGTGGAGTACAGCCTTGGAAATTCTGTGGGCAAGCTCTTCTCTGTCCGATGGTGTTGCTATGTGTTAGAATTGACTCCACAGCTATGTTTTTTGTTGCTTGTTTGGTTGGTTTGGTTTAGTTTAGTTTTTATTACAGTCACTACAATGGAATGCTCTCCCACTCATTTCTCTGATAAAAAGTCACCTCACAGCCACATACTTCCTATTGAGACATTTGCAATAAAGATTTTCAAAGTGAGACTAATAATGCACACAGTTTTCAGGATTGTCATTTTGTCCCAAAACTCACTGAAGTTGTGAAAACCTTTATGAAAAAATGATTAGAGAGGTTGTAAAACTTCCCAGACAAACACAAGGCAAACTGAAAAGTCTTTTCATCATTTGGTGAAGAAAAAAATGGAGGGCCCATGCTTCTTTCCTGTTTCACAGCAAATTATGTGATTCAGAAGTGAAGCTACATCATTCACTTATAAAATTATTGACAAATCCTTTTAAAGGAGAAAGCACAATTTCAATAACTCAGAGAAAAGTAGCTAGTGATTATCCTCTAAGTTACAAATGAAAAGCTCATTGTTATTTAGTATATAACAGTTATCATTCATTCATTCAAAATGAAAGATGTGGATGTATAAATATTTAAGATTAGTTGAATTCCTTTGTAGAGGGAAATATTTTTCTTGAGGGACTTTTAGAACTTCATGATTTTCCTTAAAACAAAAATACAACAAACCCATTTTTAACCCCCTATTTTTCTTCTTTACTTCTTGCACTGGAAGGTGCAAAAGTGTAGTAAGCTACTCAGTGCTGTTAGCTCTGGTCTAGTTAGCCCTCGACTCACGACAATTCTGTGCACAATGGGAGCAGACAGTTGTTATCCATAGAGTTTTCATCAACTGATGTTCATACACAGATTTCCAGGCTTTTCTCTCTAGTACAACTTAGTCTGTAAGCACCATTGAAATCTGTTCAGCATCATAGCAAGATACAAGTCTCTATTGACATGAATGGTGGTTATGCATGAGATGCATTGGTCAAGAACCAAACCTGGGTCATAAATTAAAAAAGGAGAATAATAAAGGGGTCTATGTTCTGCTTATCCATCAAGAGCTTCAGTGTGGGTCAGTGAGTCAGCCCACTGAGTTCCTTGTGTTGAGGTTGTGGTAGGGAAGGAAGAGTAACCAGTGTAGCTGACAGGACAGTAGGATTTACTAAGTGGCAGTGTCATATATTTGCCACCCCCCCAGGACTCAAAGTAATGGGGAGAATTATCTATGCCTAAGGGCATCAGAAGGCTGGTGGTTCAAACCCACCAGCCACTCCTCAGAAGGAAGGTTGGGCAATCCTACTTCCGTAGTGATACTGCCTTGGAAACCGAAGGAGGGTCTCTATGAGTCGGGGCCGACTCGACGGCAAACAACAACAACAACACAAGGGCATTCTGGGGAGCTCTGGTGGAGCAGTGCCTAAAACATTTGACTGTTAACCAGAAGGCTGGCGGTTCAAACCCACCAGCCACTCCCGGGAAGGAAAGTTGGGCGATCTACTTCTGTAGTGATACCACCTTGGAAACCCAAGGAGGGGTCGCTATGAGTCAGATCCTACTCCATGGCAGTGAGTTTGGTTTTTTTGGTTCTAAGGGCATTCCCAAGAGGTGCCTTGCTGTTTTACCTCCTGAAGGGAAGGATGACTTGGGTGTCATGGGTGGAGCTGGAAGTCCAGTGTGAATGATCATTCTTTTACTTCCTCATGGCCACAGCACTGTCACAGAAGCAATATTGTCTAAGCCACTGCTGAATCACGAAAATATCCCTTTGCTGTCAAGCATGACACCATCCTTGGATTGAGAGTCAGACTCACCCTCTGGCCATAAGAACAAGAGAATTTGGGAGTGGAGAGGAAGCAAGATCTCTTCCATCATGTCTCAGTCTATGTTGCTAACTCCCACCAGACAGGAAAGCACATTGTTGTTAATTTTCTTGTAAAGAAACAAAGCCTTCTTCTTAAACACAGCTACTAAAAGAGTACAAGTCTTAAGATTAACCAATCTCATGGTTTCTAACTGAAAAAGAACTACAGACATATCCAGTGATTATATTAATGTTATTTGATAAAACTGTTGTTAGGCAAGGTCTATGCTGGAGATAAATGATTGCATTAATGCTAAGGACAAGCAGCTGTGTATCAAATGTATAAATATCTGAAAGTAAATAACAAAATATTGGCTTTGCTTCAAATGAGATGAAAACAAAGATAGGCAAGAATTATTTATCAGAAATGGAGTGGAAAAAGATCAGGGCCAGGTATGTTGAACCTCCGGGGTCTGCAGTTACAGCAAATGAACAGTAAAATTGTAGATGGAAGTTACCAAAATGCTGCTGTGCTTGGTTAAATAAACAATTAATGAAAATACATAAGAGGTTAAAAGGTAAATATGGTGTTCATTATTACATACAATGAGAGGGTAATTGAGTAAATTTTGAAGAGTTTACTCCCTTTACGATTATGAGGCAAGTTCCATCAAACTTGGCTTTCTGCATTAATGGACTTAAATCCAGATTGTGGTATTCTTTATCAACTTGGAGGGTGGGAAATAATATCTCTACACAGAATACAGGACACTTATGGGGTAGGCAAGTGGTTCTTAAAGTTAGGGATGGCACAGATACATTAGGTCAAATATATAACCTTTATAAAACATAAGCAAAATAGGTTTTGATGATATGTTCAATCAGCAGGTTGATATTCATAAGAGGCATCACTGCATGGTGTGAATGGCTAATGTACTCAGCTACTAACTGAAAGGTTGGAAATTCAAGACCACAAAGAGATGCCTCAGAAGAAAGTCCTGGTGATTTGCTTCTGAAAATAAATAAATAAAATAATAATAGCCATTGAAAACCCCATAGTCTTAGTTTGGGTTGTCTAAAGGAGCAAAACTAGTTAACAATATATACAAATATGTTGAAAGATTTACACCAAAGAACTGGCTCACACAATCATGGGCCCTGGCAAGTCCCAAATCCACGGGACCAGCAGCACGCTGGAGACCTCTGCTGGCTCCCAGGGTTGCAGGGGCTGGTGAGTCCAAGATCGGCAGATCAGGCACCAGGCTGGAGATTCCTGAAAGTTTACATGCCAAGAATTGGAGGTCAAGAGATAAGAAGAGTTCAGGGTTCGGAGAGAGAGTGAGCTTTGCCTGAGCGTCTACTTACACACTGGAAGCAGGCCACACCCCAAGGAAACTCCCTTTTCAACTGACCGACCACTGAGAATCATAGCTTAGCCAAGTTGACACGTAGCATTAACCACCACACCTATAGAATAAAGCTCTACTCTGATACACATGAGATCACTGTGAGTTGGAGTTGAC
>NW_006921610.1:14455846-14506652 GCF_000298275.1 Orycteropus afer afer
TATATATATATATATATATATATATACACACACACACACACACATACAAATGCACACACACACATGTAGGAGATAAAAGGAAAGATAAATCATTTTTAAAATTAAAAACTGTCTTAACTTCCTATAAGGTAAGGTTTAGTTCAACTTTTTCTGAGGAAAGTACAGCAGAGCACACTTTAGTTACAGGACTATATAAAAAGCACCAAAGTATTATTGAGAAAAACTCAGAATTCACCACTGAACTGAATGCAGGTGTTCAAACTAAGAAGCAAATTATTGTGTCTGATAATAAAATGTGAATACAGGCTTAGTAGAGCTTCTGCAAATCTTGTAACTTTGAGCAAAATGCTTCTTTCATTTTTATGAATTTAGATTATCCTGAGCCCATATAATATTGCTTATTTACTTGTAGTATTATTCAAAACTTTCTGGCCTTATATTTGCTTCTAACTGAAAAAAGTCATGGGAAAGTTCAGAATAAGATTGTCTCACTTTGGTACAGACTGTGATATTGATGCTATGAATATAGGGGTCAACATTGACTAACTCATATATTTAAAATATATTCAGCTTTTTGAAATATTTCTGGGACTGCCATTCTGTATCAGAAATGTGAGTATTTCAACTATCAATTCTTTTGGGAAAAGCTCAAGGTCTACCTGAGGGTAAGTAATAAGGCCTTGAGAAGCAGACTTTGGAATGGAGTTAGTAGTAAACTTTTGCAGTCTTTCTATAACCTCTTGGCTTTGTAGCTAAAGCAAAGTGAAAAACAATTCTGCTTGAGGGCATCTCCATTGGCTAGAATCTAAGATCATCTTAAGGCTTTTGGGATTGAATTTCCCTTCTATTAATCTCAAGCATTCAGGAAGGTCAACCAGTCTTTGTAGTCCTATAAGGAATTAAAAACAGGAGCTGTTACAGCCTTGGGACTAAGTAGCAAAAGCGAGATTATTGTGTCCTCACTCAAACCCAGATGGAGGCAACAGAACACAGCATCTCCCAAAAGAAGTTATCTCTGGAAGATTCCTGGCAGCAGAACCAGAGACAAAGGTGAAGAAGTGAGAGACAGATGCCATGACAATATCCATTCTTACATCCACATGGAAGCTCCAGGTGGTACTTCTCCATGTGGAAGGGATGGTTAGTGAGGCTGGTTCCTAGTATAGGCTGTCCAGATTACCAGCATCTTCTGTTTCTAAGTCTGTTTTTAGGTCAAATTTGTACATAACTCAAGACAGTTAGGTATGGTTCATATCTAACATCAGTCAAACATTTATCTCAGTACATAGTAAAAAGTGTACCTTTCTATGCATAAAAAACATTAAAGAAACAATTCCAGGTACACTAAAATATCATTGATATAATAATACAGTAATAATAATGTTTTGATGTATGTGGCAAAGTAGTGCCTTCAATTACCACAAAATATTTTACGTCCCTCAAATTATCAATACAGCAGGTTTTATGGGGATTGGTTTGTAACTATGAGATGCACATTAAGTCACAAATTCATAGTCTAGAGATTGTCTGTATTTAAAGGTAATGGAATCTGGGGCCATTGGGTTTGAAGATAAATCTTACCGTATTTGTAGTCATTTTGTGGAGAGATTTGGCAAAGTGCGTAACACCTAGTAAGTAGAAGTTACTTGTTTGTTTTTTTTTAATGTAATTACTTCCTTCTTGGTTTTAGCACTGGTACTATAAGAAGAGGCTTCTCAAGTAGTACATAGTCTTTAAACATGTGTCTGAAGGCAAGTGTGCTAGTTGTATGAATTTTCTAAGCAGTCCTGAGGACTCTATTAATAGTTTGTAATTCTAATTGTCTTCCTGAGCTAACTCTGATTTATAGCAACAGACCCTTTGATTGTCTCAAGTGTGCATGGCCTATGCATGGCAAGCAAGTGTTGTGAGAAGACAGGTATTTTTGTGGAAAAGTTGCAAAGTAGGAGAGCTGCAAATCGTGTTCTTTTACAAATTCTTGTATAAACAAGATGTAAAGCACAAAGAGTTGCAGAAGTTTTGTTGATAAATTCATTTAAAATTCTCAAGGAAGACATCCATCATTTTTCTGTATCTACTACTAAATGCATGCACCATAAAATTAATCAAATTCCAGCTATGCCACAATCTATCTGGCATTCCCCAATTAAGGATCAAATGCATCATATAGTCATTTTGACTCAAGCAGAAAATATTGATGCTTATTAGAAATGCAGAGAGATTATTGCTCATGGAAAATCACATGTAATACTGTATTTTAGGCAGCCATTGAGTGTACTGTTTTCTTAGTGTTTGTTTGGCTGTTGAAAGATGTTTCACTTTGAAGAAACAAGACACAGTGTAGAGATGCTATTGCCATGCACAGGAAACTGGCAAAAAGTAGTTAATTTTCTAAGTTTACTCACAAAGCAGTAGAATTGGTCAAAAAGTCCCATATTTTATGGTTATACTAAAGCAAGAGTAACCAGAAGAAATAATTTGAAGGGTTAAGTACAAGGTCTTAAATTGGTTATTTTTATTCTTTCATTTCCTTTTATGTCCATCTGTGGTCTTTTATGGGAGCTCTGGTAGCATAGTGCCTAAGGCATTTGACTGCTAACCAGAAGGCTGGCGGTTAAACCCACCAGCCAATCCTCGGAAGGAAGTTTGCACAATCTACTTCTGTAGTGATATTGCCTTAGAAACTCAAGGAAGGGTCGCTATGAATCAGGTCCAACTCAATGGCACATAACAACAACAGCAACATGGGCTTTTATGCTTCTTTGTAGCTCACAAGTAGATTTATTAATATGTAGGTGTTCTTCTGTTTTGAGACTGGTTCAAAACTCCATTTCTTTACTCAAATTTAGTTTACAAATAAAAGTTCTTTTTAAGTACTTAAGGTCTGAGAGATAGGAAGCAGAGTGTTTTTCAGGTCTCCTGCCTAATGCTCACTGATATGTGCTGGAAGCCACTAGATAATCTGTGGCTCTGTTATACCTTCTAGTCCCAGAGTCTACCCTATTGGATTTCATTTCATTCATTTTTTTTCCTTTTAGTGTTCATGAATAGTAACAAATAACTATTTCTTTCTGGAAGCAATTCATTAAGAATTTAGAAAATAGACAGAAAACTCTGTGGGTCTGTTTTTCCAGTTTTAGACCATTACCTTTGCTTATTCTTCTTATTTTCTTATAATAAAAGAGAATTAAATTTTATTCTAAAATGGTGTAATTTTTTTAAAATTCAAAATACATTAAGTTCCTTAGGTACTTATGAATGTATAATTACAAATATATATCATTAAAGCAAAGCTATATTAATTAATAGAAAACTGCCCCAGGGTCTAGGAGCTTCTGGAAACCCTAGCAAAACTACTTAGAAAATCCATTTCTCCTTTGTCTAAACATGTTGATTTCTTTATTCCATTTTAATTTTGTAACTTAACACAAAGTACATTTTGGAAATATGTACAATTAGTTTGGATAATGTAAATCAAGTTTTTACATAATAAATAGTAATATAGTAAAAATAATCATAATAGCTATGGTTCTATCATTACAACCCATTTTTTATCTGGTAATATATATTATACGATATTGAATAGTTATTTAAAACAATTATTAAGATAATCATTTTTATTAGGTCTTATTTCCTCAAACAAATGCAACTTCTTCAAAATTTAAAGCAGATGTTTGTATAAACAAAAAAAAGTTTGACTTGTACTTTCTCTTAGATTATATTTAGTCTAAGCAGGAAAATACAAGTCTAAATGCTTGGATTGTGTGAACGAATACAGATTTTTAAAAGAAATTTACTTTTATATGTTCAAGTACATTTGATCACTACCATATTACAGTTGGTTTCATGGCAATGTCTACCATTTAAATGTCTAGTCATTTGAAAAGTAACAATTTGAAAAATTCTCAAGGTAGACATCCATCATTTTTCTGTATCTACTATTAAATGCATATTCCATAAAATTAATCAAATTCCAAAATCTATGCCAAAATCTATCTGGGATTCCCCAGATAAGGAGCACATGCATCATACGGTCATTTTGACCCAAGCAGAAAATGTTGATGCTTATTAGAAATACCGAGAGATTATTGCTCATGGAAAACCACAGGCAGTACTGCACTTTAGGCAGCCATTGAGTGTACTGATTTCTTAGTGTTTGTCCTATAAACTAACCCCAATGTCTCCCATTTGATTTCTAATACACAAAATATAAAAGATACATGAAATGATTTTATATCATAATGTGTTGTTGTTGTTATGTGCTGTCAAGTCGGACCTGACTCATAGCAACCTCTCCTTGGGTTTCCGAGGCAGTATCACTACGGAAGTAGATTGTCCAACCTTCCTTCTGAGGAGTGGCTGGTGGGTTTGAACCTCCAGCCTTCTGGTTAGCAGTCAAGTGCCTTAGGCACTATGCTACCAGAGCTCCTATATCATAATGTAAGGTAGTACAATAATGAATCTCATATTGGAAATTTCAGGGTGCTGCTTTAATGACTTAGGAGCCCTGGTGGCTCAACAATTAAGTATTTGGCTACTAACAGAAAGGTTGGCTTCTCAATCCCACCAAGCAGCAGTACCTGGGGAACTGCTTCTGTGGAGATTGCAACCTGGAAAATCCTATGGGACAATTCTACTCTGTACCACGGGTTGCTAAGAGTTGAAAATATACTTGACAGCAAGTTAGAACAGTAACAACAACTTTGATGATTAGGTGAATGACGTAGTTATTTAATGCTGACATAACAGAAATACCATAAGTGGGCGGCTTTAGCAAACAAAAATTTATTTCCTCACAGTTTGTTGTTGTTGTTATTTTGCTATCGAGTCGGCCCCGACTCATAGCGACCCCTCCTTGGGTTTCCGAGGCAGTATCACTACGGAAGTAGGAATGCCCAATCTTCCTCCAGTAGGCTGTAAGTCTAAAGCCATGGTGAGGCTTCTATCTTCACCCATCTCTGCTGGCTTGCTGGCTTTGGATGCTTGCTTACTCTGCTCTTTTTATGTCTCAAAAGAGATTGACTTAAGACATATCCTACACTAATAGTGCCTCATTAACATTAAATAAAACCTATTCCTTAATAGGATTATAGCAAGAAGTATAGGGGCTAGGATTTAAAACACATATTGAGTGGGGATTCAATCCATAACAGTAAGCGAAGTTTGTAATAAGTATGTTGAATTAAAATAAATGAATGTTTTACAAGCTTTCTCAACCTCAGAACTATTGACACATTGGGCTGTAAAATTATTTTTTGTTGGGGGGCTGTTCTGTATTTTATAGAATTTTTAGAAACATCTAGCTCTGGTGGCATAGGACCTAAGGGATTTGACTGCTAACCAGAAGGCTGGTGGTTCAAACCCACTAGCCATTCCCGGGAGGGAAGGTTGGGCGATCTACTTCCATAATCACACTGCCTCAGAAACCCGAGGAGGGATTGCCAAGAATCAGATCTGACTCGATGGAAGTGAGTTTAGTTTAGTTTTTTTTTTTTTTTTTTTTTTTAATACCCACTAGAAGGTTGGACAATCTACTTCCGTAGTGATACTGCCTCGGAAACCCAAGGAAGGGTCACTGTGACTCGGGTCTGACTCGACAGCACATAACAACAACAATGACAGATACCAGCACCATCCCCCCACCAGTTGTTTAAAAAAAAAAAAAATGCTCCAGCATTGCCAAATGTCTCTGAGGAAGAAAGACTATCCCTTATTGCAAACCACTCCACAAGATTCAGAAGATTTAGAAGATGTAAAGAACTTTCTTTCTACATTAAATATTTTAATGTTCCTACTATCTAGAGTTTATGTTATTAATTCACTCAGCAAACACAGTTTTCACTAAAACATATGAAGCCCTCTTATCCCAGACTCTGAGTGAATTATCTCAATTTCCAAATTGATACAGTCTAAATTAATTCATTTCAGTGTATAAACCTAATAAACATTGCATTAACTGGAGGTTCAGATAAGTTTATAATAATTTTTAGGCCTCTATCAATCACCTCTAATTAGGATCTCTTAGTCTAAACAAAGCCTTGGAAACTATGTTATAATTTGTAAAACAAAGAAATATGAAGCAAAATGTTAATTCTGTTGTGGTTGAGCATGTTTACCCACTGGTCATTCTTGACTATTATCAGATATAGTAATTGGCTAGCTTGTGTATCTGTCATATTTCCAACAAAAACTAAAACAGTTATTGCTGAGGGAATATCTTTAATAAGAGTATGTTGGGAGTTCAATGAAATATGTGTCATTTCTACTGAAATCAGCCAAGGGGTTGGAAGAAATCGTGAGAATGTGAATGAAATTAGGAGAGGAGTTGGGAAGAATATTGCAGTTAGTCGTGTGAACCACAGAAAATGTTGCTTTTCTTAGCTTCCTTTCTTAGCGTCCAAAACAAGAGTCTGAGCTCATCCCTTAATTTCCCAGTTATAATTATTTCATCTTGCCTTTTGAATATCTTCACTGACCCTCTATGTTTTCAAGTAACACTACACTTTAGTCCTTACTCTAAATGCCTATGTAGGTGGTCTGCCAACAGATTCTTACATGCCTGCATTATTTTTTCTAATGTTTTTATTGAGTTTTTCTTCTTTTTTCTAATTTCACCTGTTATTAATCTTAATATTATCACCATTCTCATTCAAAAGCACAGAGCTGCTTATTTATCTACCAGTTTTTTTTTTTTACACTTTATAACAATAACTAAAAGATTTCAAACCACTTATATCTTACCTCTAGCTTTTCAAAAGATCTGGTGTAATAGACCTGGAATAGACCTTGAGGATCATATACTATAACTTTCCACCTAAAGGGAATTTTAAAAATTCAAACAGACCTAGACTTAAATTCCACCTTCACTTAATGTTAGAGGGTTTACCTTGAACAGGTTTTTAAGTTAGCTGGTTCTAAATATAAACATATTAAATTGGAGTTGGTATTCCTATCCTATAAGAATTTAGGAGATAATGTATTTAATTACCTTATATACAGAACATTATTGATAAATATTTATTTCCCTCAAATTAATCTCATTGGTATAAACTCTAAAAATATCCCATCTTGGACTCCTTATCAACATGGTAGCATTTTAATTTTAATTAAGAAAAAGTGATTAGGTAATATATGTCCTGATTGAAATTTAAAAAAATACATTCAGTGAAAAGTAGACATTTAGTGAAAAGCAGACTTTTCCATGAGCAACTATTTACATTTTTTATGCAACCAGGTAGATAGAGTCTAAACACAAATGAACTCATACACGCCTCCTTTTAGACACAAGTTGCAATATACTATGCACACTATTCTATAAGAGCCCTGGTAGCATAGTTCTTAAGGCACTTGACTGCTAACCAGAAGACTGGTGGTTCAAACCCACCAGCCACTCCTTGGAAGGAAGGTTGAGCAATCTTACTTCTGTAGTGATACCGCCTCAGAAACCCAAAGAGGGATTGCTGTGAGTTGGGGCCGACTCGATGACACATAACAACAACACCACAATGCACACAATTCTGTACCTTGAATTTAACATGACAGAAATTTAAATTTTCAAGGTTCTTGTATTGTCCCTTATTTTACTTATCCAAGCAGTAAAGACCAACAGTTTTTCTAATACACATATATGTATATGTGTTTGTATATATAATATATGTTGTTATTTGCCATCGAGTAGGACCTGACTCATAGTGACCCCTCCTTGGGTTTCTGAGGCAGTATCACTACAGAAGTAGATTGCCCAACATTTCTTCCGAGGAGTGGCTGGTGGGTTTGAACTGCCAGAATTCTGGTTAGCAGTCAAATACCTCAGGCACTACACTACCCTGGCTATATATATATAAATATAAATATAAATATATATATATATATATATATATATATAATATTATATGTAGCTCTGGTATCATAGTGCCTAAGGCTGGGGTGATCCCTAAGCAAAAGATTGGTTCTGTACCCCTGAACCTCTCCTCCAGAATTCCCAAGGGCCTTATGGAATGAATTGTACTTTCTCCTCATCTGGCCAAACTGGGCTGAAAGTGAATACTACCATCCTGCCCAATGGTCAAAATAGCCCACTAGTTTTGCACCTGTGTAACCATACCCAGCACGAATGGGAGTAGACTGTGAGGGGAAAGTACTTTCTAGACTGATTTTGTTACCAGCAATCTGGATAGGCGCAACAGCTGAACTTGATGTCGCCTCCCAAGGTGGGAAAGTCTGGGTAAAAATAAATGGCAAATGGAAAGAAGGGGAAATAATAGCTGAAGGTAAAGGAATGAATAAATGGGTTATACAGTGGAAGAAATCCAACATTATACTGATACCTAAAGCTAGACTCAGAGCAAGGGAATAATATTATCTCAGTTAAATACTATCAGATACCATAAAGGATGATAATGAAAAATCTTTTGGATCAGATGGACAAATACAGCAGACCTAATGGCTGGTATCTGAATAATCTGAATAAACCCTTAGGACTTTTTACCTTACTGAAGGACTAAGTGTTAATGACCTCGGGAATGGTAATATGATTGGGAGGGGCAAATTAATCTTTAACGCAGGAAAGGGCTAATGGCTAGAAGATCTAGGGGATGAAATGCAGTGAATTGTTTGATGTAGCCCTTCTAGCCACTGTCCTCCATTCTGTGTTGTATTGTAAATCCTACTTCCATGCCTGTTTGGGGTGCTGTGGTAGTTAAAGTTGGGTGTCAACTTGGCTGGGCAGCTGGTAGTAGTCTTCCCTATAATGACTGGCAATCAATTCTCTGGTGGGATATGCCTTGGGCAACTGAGTAGTTGCTGATTGTTAAAGCCATCCACTTGGGTTATTTCTGTTGGAGCAACACAGGTGGAATTTATCTTGAGTCCTGCCTTGCTGAAGGATATAACTCAAATCACCACCCTTAGCTTCCTTGAGGGTATACCTACCTACGAATCTCCTGGGAAGGTTTGCCCTCCTCTTGCTCCAGTTCTGTGTTTTGGCTCATCCTCCTCTCACCCCTGTTTTTGGGACAGCAGCTATCATCTGATCTTCTGATTGAGGTTCATCAAACCCCAAGAATTTGGAGGATCCTCCAGACCCACTCACAGACCTGGGTCTTGCCAGCCTGCCAGCTTCCACCACTACTATGTGAGACAATACCTTGGGTGTCTATAAGTTCTGAGTTGTTGCAGTGAAATACAGAACCCTAAGATAGGGGAGATTACTGGGAGTAGGAGGAAAAGTTAATGTCTGAAATGATGGAGTGGCACGGTAGTTTGGACATTTGGGACATCTTTAACTTCTGCCCAATGGAGACCGGCCTTGTGCTGATCTTTCTAAGAGAAATTGTCAAAGAGGCAGGAGGTCACATATTCTGACCTCCTCTAACCCCACAAGAGGAAGACAGAATCACCATCAGTAGCCCAAGACCTATCCCTATTCAGTTCCTGAGTAGCTCCTGATTGCAGTCAGAGAGACTTCCTATGCCTCCAGGAGGGCTCCTTTTGAACCTGGCAGAGTGACCACTAATCAATCCAAACATCAGAATTCTATACACCTGAGAGAGAGTGAACTTCCCAGAAAATTACTTGGTGCTACATCCAACAAAAATATCCCAGGTGGATAACTTTAGCAATCAGGAGCTACTGAAAAGCCACACCACAGGCCACACCCTGGCTTTTCTCGCCGTTATCTCTTTTATACTTCAAAAATTAACATCCTCTTCACCATCAGTCTAAGAATAACCACACCCATGAAAGTGTGTAAGCCAGCCACTTCATGCCTTTATCTTCTCCCAGTTTAGATAACCAGTTTCTAATTTGCCCATCCCTATCATACCAGTACTGTGAGGAAACAAGCATGGTCCTTTCTCTGTGAAGAATCTTCTATTCTGCTTGGAAACTTTGGGCATCTGCATCCATAAACAAGCAAAGTCCAGCCCAGTGCAAGCCATAAAATTGCAGCAACTTAACACCAGCTCAGCATCAAACATCTTCCTCTTCATTCGGTCGCATCTGGTCAGCTCAGCCCTAGCCATCCCAGCTAGGTCATGGTACCAGCTGCCAAGTTTGGAAGTCACACTTTTCCCTTCACCTCAGACCAGCCAGCACCTTCTCTCACACCCTCAGTCCTCAGGGACTATTTCAATGCCTGTAGGCTCACAACTCCTTGCACTTCAGACCAGCCAGCACTTCCTCTCATCCCCAGACTCCATGGCCTAGGTCAAAGAGTACCAAACTCAGCCCATTTCTTCTTTGCTGCACTCCCCCCATTTCCACTCAAGTGGACTCAGATGGTCATAAGCCAGTAGCATACAACTCTACTACTCACCTGCTTCCTTTAACTTTCAGTCCTGGAAGGGGTTTCTCTCATGGACCATGACTTTCCTGACTCGATGCAACAAAAGCCTATCTACTTGCTCAAAATTTAAAAAAAGCCAAACAGTTATTTTATTTTATTTTTTTTCCTCTAGGTCCTATCTTCAAATGCAGATCTTCTGTTCTCTCAGTAGTTCTAGTTGGGGCTCAGGTTGTCTACCTAGGCCCCTAATACTCTACACACAGGCCTTGAAACAAAAGCCTGTGTTTCTGCTGGACAAATTCTATTTCCCTTTTTAACATATCCAATCAAGTACTGGCTGAAGGTGGACTTGCATGCTCTCCATTATCCATACCCTACAATTATTTCTAATGTACAACTAGGTAAGAGAACATGCAGTATCCATAGTACATTCAGATAAATATATAATCCAAAACACATAATCCTTTTTAAGACATATCAGGTTTGTCTCTTCACCTCGATTACCTTCCCATTCTATATATATGGCCTTGGGCCTTTGGCTGGGTGTAACCCAAAGCCCTAGTCTCTGAATTAATTATTATCTCTTTAAGAGGTAACTCCAACCAAAATAACCATCTAAGAATTCAAAGTTTCACTTCACAGGTCCCTTCCTTCTCTCTTTTACAAAGTCCCATGCTTCTATGAGTCTGGAGCCACCGCAATGAATCCCACTGCTTGTAACACCCAACTGTCGAAGGGTCAGGGAGGCCGCATCTTCTGACCTCCTCTAACCCCACAAGAGGAAGACAGAATCACCATCAGTAGCCCAAGGCCTATCCCTGTGAGGCCAGACATGCTGGCTCCCTCCAGCCCTTTCATCAACCCTAATACCAACCATTCCTCCTGCAGTACCCACCACCTCTCTGCTGGGTTTGATAATTCACTACAGTGGCCAGACAGAACTCACAGATTATAGGGTTTATTAGGGAAGCACCAGGCTACAATTGAAGTTCAGGAACATGCTCATTCTCTCTCAGCCAACAGTCTTTCTCAGTCTCTCTCTCAGCAGTGTGTGTCTCTTGGTGTCTCTCTCCCAGCAGTGTGTGTCTCTCAGTGTTTCTTTTTCACCAGCACATGTCTCTCAGGAGCATGTTTTTCTCAGCAGCACATCTTTCTCAGCCAGCAGTAAGAGAGATACCTTCTGCCTCTAGGAGGGCTCCTTTTGAGCCTGGCAGAGTGGCCAAACTAACCAATCATAACATCAGAATTCTAAGCACTTGAGAGTGAACTTCGCACAACATTGTTTTGTGCCACTCTCAATAGAAATTCCCCAGGTGGATAACTTTAACAATCAGGAGCTCCTCAGTTGCTCACAGCAAATGCCATCATGGTGTTTACAAAGACTTACAGCTAGAAAAACCATACTGGGTAATTTACTACACCACAGTCCCTCATTTCACTTTTCCAAGCAATAAATACCAACAGTTTTTCTAATACACATGTTATATATATATATGTAACCAAACCAGTTGCCATCAAGTAAATTCTGATTCATGGTATCCCATGTGTCAATAATTGAAGTGCACTCCCTAGGGTTTTCAAAGCTGTGACTTTTGGATGCAAATCACCAGGCCTTTCTTCCAAGGCACCTATGAGTATCTCAATTAGTAGTTGACTATGAAACCACTTTTGTCATCCAGGGACGCATGAGGGCTTAGACAGTGCAAGCAGTTAAGGTTAGTGGTTTGAATCCATCAAACCATGCCTCCAAAGATAGCCCTGGTGATCTGCTTTCAGAAGTTTACAGCCTTTGAAACTCTATTGAGTAGTTCTACTCTGCAGATAGGAGGTCACTATAATTCAGAATTACTTGAAGCCAACTAACAATAAGGAAAAAAAAAAGTGTGTATGTAGTCTCTGCATGGTACAGATGGTTAATGCATTCAGCTGCTAACCAAAAGGTTGGATGTTGGAGTTCACCCAGAAATGCCTTGGAAGAAAGGCTGGATGATACACTTCCCCAAAAAATCAGCCATTGAAAACCTTGTGAACACAGTTCTACACGCACAGTGTTACCATGAGTCAGAATTTACTCTGCTGCAACTAACAACAACATATGTGTGCTTTTATGTTTATATATATATATATATGTGTGTGTATGTGTATCATTACCCTGGGTACTACCTGTGAAAATAGATTTCTTTGTTAGTGATCTCATTCTTAGTGCCTCAAACTTAATCCTATATTAGAAGATACAAACCACCATGGATCTATCATTTACATCTTCTATGTTTTTGACAAAAAAATATAGCTAATAAACACAATATTATATTTAGATAGTATTATGAATTGAAATACTGGTGGCACAGCTTCTAGCATCAAAGCAACACCCAAGACATCACAGTATGAGAAACTTACACATAGGTGATGGCTAGTGGTGGCTGAGTCTTAAAAATAAATAAATACATGAAGTGGGTGTGTATTATACACAGTGAGGAATAAAGAGGTTTCTCCTGAACAGGTATTCAGAAATACTTCCATATGCCTTTCCTGGCTAAAACCAAGGGAACCACTAACTTTTGAGAACATGTCAGAGGATCTGAACTTAAAAAGTGTACCAAAGCAAAGAGCATCAGGGAGCATAGGTTACACCCAAAGATGGCTTCAGATTCCCAGAGTACAGAGGATTTCTACTTCAGCTCTCATGACTACCGGAGATTGATGGTGATGCTACTATTTACTAAGCGTCTTGAGATCTTACCATGCTTTTTTGTGGCTCAATGGATGCAGTATATCTAATATAGTTTACTATACTAGCATAATATTATCTCATAATTCTAAAATATCATAGCAGGAAGTTTCACAAATCTAAAAGAGTTTTCCTTTTTTCTTTACATCTCAAAAAAGGGATTAATCATGTTAAAAGGTTCTCAAGAGAAAGAGAAGTGGACAGAAGTGTTGTAAAACAAAATAATGCACTGTAATTTCTATATGTTCTGCTGTGCAGATCATGAGAGATACTCTGGGTAAGTGATACAGCTGTCTGTGGCCACAAAGCGCAACTTGGAAAGATTCCATATACTTGTATTTCACTCATTAATGGAGTATCTTCCCTCAGAAACTCCTTTTATTTTTGTGATTCTTCAGAATTAACAGTATCCTGGTACTGTTGTAAGAAAGTCAAATTAAAAGATGTTAAAAAACAGCACTGACTATTTCTTAATGTCAAGCACAAGTGAAAATTGAAACTCAGTGCATTACTTGAATAACCTTTGTTTGATGTTTGGGATAAGATATGATTTTATCCTATAATTTTACAAAGTAAAAATTTGCTTTTTAAGTAAAGCACAGAAAGCGGTACAAGGAAGTCACTACAGGGGAAAGGTTTTTTTTTTTTAAGTTGTCATTGTTGATTTTATATTTATTCATCATGGGAGGGCTTTAATAACTGCATGGCTTTGTTGATAGCATGACTGTGTTTGTATTGGTCTTTCTTCTGAATACCTAGGCAAGACCCTTTCATCTTACTCACACATCGCTCAACCTTGGATCAATGCCAAATTCTCCACATTCATGAATGATTAATTCATGCTGCCTGTTGCTAATAATGCGTGCACTTGATGGCAGATGATATTTATGTTGGACAGAGTGAGTACAGGCCTTGGATGTTTGATCTGCGAATACTGGTACACAGTCTGTGTGACCACTTTCCCGGGAAGAAATCGCTGGCCATATCCTCAGGTCACCTCTCATCTCCCCTTGGTTCTGTCATAGGAAGAGAGTTTTCAATTCATTTTATCATTCACAAGTAACCTCCAACTCAGCCTTGTCATTGTGATTCGTCACACTTATACTGTATCCTTTTATGTGCTGTATCTTAGTGAAGTCTCCACACACCAGGCTGGTGCCACAGGGTACACATCTACAACAAAGATCTCAAACATAGTTTAAAAGGAAACACCATAAAAGAGAAAAATAATGGTCACAGTTGCTACTAGAGGCCCATTCCTACAAACCCGGCAGGTTTCCCTACTTCAACCATAGCTGAATTACAAGGGCAGCTATCAGCTCCACTGCTCTAGGTATGAGGATGTACATTCACAGTATGGTGCTATCTTTTTTTTTCCTCTTCTTTCATAGCAGGGCCCTCCTACCTAACCTTCTAAACTTAGAGGCAAAAAGAATATATTTCCTTTGCCTTTCCTTAGCTCACAGGTGAAATCAATGCAGAGCAGATGGAGCAGACTGTCTAGCTATAAGAAGAGGCAAGGATTCTGCCCTCTAACATGTTGTGGGGCCACATCCCCCATCTGGCAGAGATACTCACACTTCACTTGCTGATAACTTTATTCTAATCAAGTCTGTGCATACATAAACTCTTGAGTGCATGTCCTACAACTACACACGACTCACGTGGAGAGTGCGTTAGAAGTGCACATCCCTGTGATCCAGCCTTTAGATTCACACTTAGCTAATCTGGCGTGGATTCTGAAAGTCTGTGTTGAACAAGCGTCCCAAATGATATCTAGCTTTAGAATTCTTGGATTATTTTACAACATTTTTTTCAGGTTGTATAATCCTGGAATAAACAGGTATGAAAACACCATTTGTTAGTGTTGGAAAGCAATAGCAGGCAGAAATAAGACTATCAAGGATGGAGCACAGAAAATTTCCTAAGAAATGTGCTAGGTGCTCTATACCTGTAATCATATTTAATTTTCTTAAAAGATTTGGAAGTAGACTTCATTACTCTGTCTTAATTATGGGATAAAAGAAAGTTTAGTCCATCATTTTCTCTATCTGTATTAGGGGTGAGATAACTTTTTAAGTACTTTCACCTAATTTTTCCTGATGTGCCTACTTAGCTGTAAAATGTAAACAGCAGCGTGTCATGGTCCACAGAGTCATTATCACATTTTATTGTTGTAAAGGATGTTTCATTACATCTGTATCATTACTTAGGTAGAATTCTCATGCTCTATGTAGTAGACCCAGGTCTACCCCTGGTCAATGCACCTCATGTGTGACCACCACCATATATAAATGGAGGCTTGTGTGTTGTCATGAAGCTGAACAGGCTTCAATGGAGCTTCCAGACTAAGATGAACTAGGAAAAAAGACCTGATGATCTACTTCCAAAAATCAACCAAGGAAAATCCTATATATCACAATGGTCCAATCCCATTGTGCATGGCATCTGAGAAGAGCAACATCACTGTCATGAGAAAATAGCACAGATTAAGAAGTTTAAAGCAGTGGATTTATTTTCTCAGTTCTTTATGTCAGAAGTCCAAATGAACCTGACTGGTTCCTCTGCTTTATATCTCACAAGACTAAAGACAGGCCATGGGGGAGAATCTGCTTTGAATCTCATTTAGGCTTTTGACAGAGTTCAGTACCTTGTAGCTGTGAAGCTGAGGTTCTGGGTACTTGAAGGCTATCAATTGGGAGCTTCTTTCCATTCCTTCAACACACCTACATTCTTTGTCACATTGTTCCATCCATCCTCAAAACAGCAATGGTGAGTTGTTTTCATTCTTTGAATCTTTCTGACCTTTCTTCTGCCAGATATCTTCTGTCTCCAGCCAGGAAAAATATGATTTTAAGGGCTTATATGGTGCCTAAGGCACTTGACTGTTAACCAGAAGGCTGGTGGTTCAAACCCACCAGCCACTCCGCAGAAGGAAGGTTGGGCAATCTACTTCCATAGTGATACTGCCTTGGAAACCCAGGAGGTGTCGCTATGAGTCAGATCTGACTTGACGGCACTTAACAACAACAACAATATAGTTGGATTGAGGCCACCTGGATAGCAAAGGTTAATAATCCTTTTTTACGATGAGGTGATTCCACCACATAACATGGATGCACTTGGAGGACATTATGCTGAGTGAAATAAGTCAATCACAGAAGGACAAATATTGGATTAGTTCATTATAGTAAACAGTCAAGGAAAGTTTATATATGGAAAGTTACCAAAGGTGGGACAGGAGGGGAGGAAGTACTGCAAAAATAGAAATTAAAATTAGAAAATTAAATTATTTATTTATTTATTTATTTATTTTAAAAAAGATCGGCTGATTCGTAACCTTAATTAAATCTGCAAAGTTGCTTTTTCAGGTAATGTGACATAACTATGAGAGTGATACCAGAAAGCAAAGATCACGGGGATTAAAATTCTGTCTATCATATATGAACTAAAAATGTTTTTTCATCACGGTCCTTGTCCTGTAACACTGATAACTTCATAGAATCATATCAGTACCCTATATATATGGAATAAGTAAAATGAGCCTTTCAGGCTCCTGGTTCCTATTAGATGTATGATAAAAATATGTCTTCTTTTTTTAATTGAACAAATAGTATATGCTAACTTAGGAAGATCAGAAGGACGGTTGGACAATCTACTTCTGTAGTGATACTGCCTCGGCACCCCAAGGAGGGGTCGCTATGAGTTGGGTCCAACTCGACGGCACATAACAACAACAACAACAACAACAACAACTTAGGAAGAAAAAAATAAGTCAAAGCAAAAAGAGTTATGTAACCAAACTCTCACAGGTCTAGTTCTCTTTTTTGGTTCCTCATCATAATGTTTATTGTATTCTCTTAATTTATTTAAGAAGAATTTTCAAAGGTGGTGAATACATAGACCAGTTTTCACGCAGGGTCTCCTAAGATACTTTCTCTGCCTTTTTTGAAACCCTCTCGCCCTTCTATTTTCTTAAATCTTTAAACATGGGATCATTGCTATATATCTACCTAGCTGAGATTAGGTGGCTGGGGATAGAATTATGTCTTCCATTTCAGTGCAAAAATTTTTGGAAGTCAATATAAAGCTGTGCTTATAAAATGGTTAGTGGACAGATCTAGCCTAGTGCTTAGCTCTGAGGTTTTATGGGATTGTGTAAGGTGGGAGCTCTGGTGGTGTAATGCCTAAGGCACTTGACTGCCAACCAGAAGGCTAGAAGTTCAAACCCACCAGCCACTCCTCAGAAGGAAGGTTGAGCAATCTACTTCCGTAGTGATACCACCTTGGAAACCCAAGGAGGGGTCATTATGAGTTGGATCCAACTGGACAGCAGTGAGTTTAGTTAGTTAAGGTGCAGAGTGAACAGGAAACAGTAATGTACCCAGTGAGAGCCTGTGGAAAGAAGATGATGCCAGAAAGGGGTTACCTGGTCATGGTGGTATACCAGACTTTTGGGGAAAACAAGGGACTAGGCAGACAGTTACAAAAATCAACTCCAACTACTCCTTTTTTTTGTTAGGATTAAACTCAGTTACGCTAACACACAACTTATCATTTTCAAGTTACAAACCAAAGGGAACTGCCAAAACCACATTCTGAAAGATTTTTCAGAAATTGATGGAGGGGTGATTTCTTGGGCAGTAGAAACAAATCTCCATAATCCTCTTTTTAACCTTTTTCTGACCTCCTGTCAAATCACCACATTCTTCAGGTATTACTTTGATTGTATGCACTTGGGTCCTTAAGCTGACCTCACTCAATTCACCCTAAGGTGCTCTGAATTCAATCTGATAAAAACTAGTTTCTGCCTATGGTTGAGATATTTCTCATCCTCCTATAGCTGAAAATAAGCAAACAAACTGGTGTTTGACTCAAACACATGCATGTTCAGATTTTAATGCGTAGTGCAATCATATCCTGAATTGCCTACTTAGAACATCTCCATCTCCACACACTCTCAGTGTTCTATGGCCTGTGGACAGTGGTTTAGGTTTCATATCAAAGTTAATACTTACTTACCAGCATAAATTTGACTTGAAACTTGATGGTAAGACTACTAGTAACTCTTTACTAATGGTTTCTCATTTTATTTTTGTAAATAATAAGCTCATGGTCAAGGCAAGTGGGGAGTTATATTGCTTTGCTCCATAACCAACAGAGATGTGGGCATAGGTTAGTGATTAAGAAAACATGTAATGATGATTATGAATACTATGAGCTGTGAGCATAAGGATTATACAAAAAAAAAAAAAAAAGAAAGAAAAAGAAAAGAAAAGAAAAAAAACCAAAAACCTTGTGGTTTTTGCAAATATGCAGGCAGTAATGATCATTTTGGATTATCCTTTAATGAGAAGGTGAACTGGTGGCACACTGTTGCTAACTGTAAAGTCGGCAATTAAAACCATCTACAGAAGTAGGTGGGAGCTCTGGTGGCATAGTGCCTAAGGCATCTGACTGCTAACCAGAAGGCTGGTGGTTCAAACCTACCAGCCACTCCTCAGAAGCAAGGTTGGGCAATCTACTTCTGTAGTGATATCACCTCAGAAACCCAGCCCAAGGAGGGGTCTTTATGAGTCAGATCCAACTTGACGACAAGGCGTTTGTTTACAGAAGTAGATTGCCTAATCTTCCTTCCCAGGAGTGGCTGGTGGGTTTGAACCTCCAGCCTTCTGGTTAGCAGTCAAATGCCTTAGTCACTGAGCCAACAGAGCTCCCCGACCCCTGTTTTTTTTTTTTTTTCCCTTAGCCACTGTGCAGAAGAAAGATGTGGCAGTCTATTTCCTTAAAGGGTTATAGCCTTGAAAACCCTATAGGATATTTCTACTCTGTCCAACAAGGATGGCTATGAGTCTATAGAAATCTACTCTATAGAAATGAGTTAGTCTTATGAGCATATACAAAACATATATATATATGTAATTCCCTTCTACTTTATTTTCAAAAAAGATGAAAAAGTCAAGTCACTTTAAAGTGGAGTGGTAATGGTGAGGAGATGTTTCTAATACATTGTTTTATTTTGAACATTTTGGTTTTTTTTTTTTCCCACACAGCAATACAAATCTACTCCATTTTCATTTCTTTAGTGTGAAAAAGGCTTATTAGAAAAAAATGGATAATGGTAAAACTAAGGAAAGCAATTATTTTTGTATAAAACACAATGTACCGTAGTAGTGTATGCAAACTCTAAATAAGGCTCTTTAGTTTAGAGCAACCAAAACACTTAAGCCAACCTAAAAATAACTTTCTTCTCATTACTTTGAACTCACAGTCAGAAAAACCTAGAAGGACAAGAAAAAAAAAAAAAAAAAAAAACATTAATGGTTTCATAGATGTCCTGCAGAGAGTTTGAATTGTATGTTTTTAATTATACACATTAATGTCTCCTAGAAAAAAAAAAGTGTCCAATAACAATGCTTTCTCAAAGGTTATACTTCGAAATAAGCTGCACAATAATCATTTAACTATGTATTATATAGGAGGTCTTTGAAGTGGTGGAACACTTTCTAATTATCTGGCAAATACTTTTAGAGAACATGCAAACTTTGCTCTTGAATTTTGTTCTTTAAGGTGTGGGGTTATAGCTTCACTATGCATGGCCTAGCTAATGAGAAATATTTCTGTGTTTGCATGATTCTTAAATAAACACATGGATAAAGGATCATTTTCTAATGTTAGAGAATAAGCAATGATTACTTAGTGTGATTTAAGTGTCACCTGAAGGGGCCATGTACCCTTATAAAATATCTTTCAAACAACCCCCCACACATACACATATAAAATCTTTATGGTTTCATTCTTTCAGGATAATTTATTTTCTTCTCCCTAAATTTAGTACCAGTTTAGAGCAATCCATTAAATTCTTACTTATCACCCTCATTATAACAAAATAAGCCTATAGATCATTTCTAATCTGAAAGCTATTTCCAATCTGTGTCCTGATGTGGATCGTATTTTAGAGAGGAGTGAATAGATGGGGAAGTTAAGGGCATGAACAACTGGAAGACCAGGCGCTGACAAGCTGTATATTTCACGCCAACTGAAAGCTTTGGTGGTGCAGTGGTTAAGGCATTTGGCTGCTAACCAACAGGTCAGCAGTTCAAACATACCAGGCACTCTAAGGGAAAAAGATAAGGCGATCTGTTTCTATAAAGATTGACAGCCTTGGAAAACCTATAGGGCAGTTGTACTGTGTCTTATGGCGTCACTATGATTTGGAACAGACTCAGTTGGAGTGAGTTTTTTTGAAAGCTATAGAAAGTCACATGTTACCTGAGGGGCAGAAAAGGAAGAAACATAAAGGGAAAGAGAGATAATGAAGAGAAGGAAGAAAAGGCTTGCATGATATTTGAAAATAAATCAATGTAATCCACCATATTAAGAAGCTAAAGGAGAAAAATCACATAATCATGTCAATTGATGCAGAAGAGGTATCTGACAAAATAAATGTCCATTTCTCAAAAACAAAAACAAAAACACATTTTATAATATTTACAAAATACCTAAAGCTAATATTACAACTCAGAAGGAAGGTTGGGCAATCTACTTCCGTAGTGATATTGCCTTGGAAACCCAAGGAGGGGTCACTATGAGTCAGGGATGACTCAGTAACAAAATAACAGCAACAATATTGCAACAATATTACAACTAATGGTGAAAGGCTCAATTTTTTTTCTCCTATAATTGTGAATAGAGTAAGAATGTTCACTGTACCATTCTTGGCAACATGATACTTGAATGTTCAAAGCTACAAAAGACTAATCGAAAGAATCAACCCAAACTAAACCCTCTGTCACGAGTCTATTCCAACTCATAGTGAACCCAATAGGATTTTCAAGGCTCTAAATCTTTACAAAAGCGGACAGCCTCATTTTTCTCTTACAGAGTAGCTTGCGGGTCAGAACCGCCAATCTAGTGGTTAGTAGCAGAACACTTTAACAACTATACCACCAAAGGTCCTTAAAGGAATCAAAGTAGTTCTAAATAAATGGGGGACACTGTGTGCATAGTGGGGATAACTCAATATTATGAAGACTTTAATTCTCACTAAATAGGTTTAATAAAATTCTTATCAAAATATCAGGAAGGATTTTTATAACTATAGGCAAGACTATTTTAAAATGTATATGGAAAAGCAAAGTAAATAGAATAGCTAAAATAATAAATATATATTAATAAAAATAAAGGGAAGAATCAGACTAGATAATTTTTAAATTTATTACATAGCTATAGCAATCAAGTCACCAGTCATCTGTCAGTTTGTCATACTGTGGTTCTTACGTGTTTTGTGAGGCTGGAGGCTATGCCACCAATATTTCAAATACCAGCATTGTACCCCATGGTGGACAGGTTTCAGTGGAGCTTCCAGAATAAGACAGACTTGGAAAAAGGAAGGGACCATCCACATCTCAAAGAATTGGCCAGTGAAAACGTATGAACAGCACTGAAGCACTGTCTGATATATTACTGGAAGACTTTATGAACAGGCCTGAAACATTATCTGATGTAGAGCCAGAAGCTGAGCCCCTCAGGTCAGAAGGCTGAGGAAGAGCTGCTTCCTCCAAGTAGAGTTGACGTTAATGATGTGGATGGAGTAAAGCTTTCAGGACCGCCATTTGCTGATGGGACACAACTCAAAATGGAAAGAAACAGCTGCAAACATCCATTAATGATCAGAACATGGAATGTAAGTATGAATCTAGGAAAATTGGAAGTTGTCAAACATGAAATGGAATGCATAAGTATTGATATCCTAGGCATTAATAACCTGAAATGGACTGGTTTTGGCCATCTTGAATCAGACAACCATACTACCCACTATGTGAGAATGACAAATTGAAGACGAATGGTGTGGTATTCATCATCACAAAAAAAACTTTTACAATCTATCTTGACATATAATGCTGCTGCCAGTGATAGGATAATATCCATATACCTACAAGGAAGACCACTAGAAAAATGTTTACTTGTGTTTTATTGACTATGCAAAGGCATTCGACTGTGTGGATTATAACAAATTATGGATAACATTAAGAGTAATGGTAATTCCAGAACACTTCATTGTGCTCATGAAGAACCTGTACTTAGACCAAGAGGCTGTCATTCAAACAGAACAAGAGGATATTACATGGTTTAAAATAAGTAAGGGTGTGTGTCAGAGTTGTACCCTTTCACCATACTTATTCCATCTGTATCCTAAGCAAATAATCCAAAAAGCTGGACTATATGAAGAAGAACAAGGCAACAGGATTGAAGGAAGACTCATGAACAATCTGCAATATGCAAATCAGACAACCTTGTTTTCTGAAAATGAACCACTTACTGATGGAGATTAAACACTACAGTCTGCAGTATGGATTACAGCTCAGCATAAAGAAAATGAAAATTCTCACAACTGGACCAATAAGCAGCATCATGATAAATGGAAAGATTGAAGTTGTCAAAGATTTCATATTACTTGGTTCCACAATCAACACCAATGGAAACAGCATTCAAGAAATCAGACAACATATTGTACTGGGCAAATCTGCTGCAAAAGACCTTATTAAAATGCTGAAGAGCAAAGATGTCTCTTTGAAGATTAAGGTGTGCCTAACCCAAGCCATGGTGTTTTCAATTGCCCAATATGCATGTGAAAGCTGGACAAGGAAGCTGAAAAACTGAAGAAGAGTTGATATTTTTGAGTTGTGGTGTTGGTGAAGAATACTGAAAATACCATGAACTGCCAGAAGAACTAGCAAAACTATGCTGGAAGAAGCACAGCTGGAATGATCCTTGGATGTGAGAATGGCCAGACTTCATCTCACCACCTACATCGGTCATGTTGTCAGAAGAGACCATTCTGGAGAAGGATATCATGCTTTGTAAAGTGGAGGGTCAGCAAAATAGGGGAAGACCTTCAATGAGATGGATTGACACAGTGGTTATAACAACGGGCTCAGGCATAACAAGGATTATGAGGCTGGCACAGGACTGGGCAGCGTTTCGTTCTGTTGTACATGAGGTTGCTATGAGTCAGAGTGGACTCGATGACACCTAACAACAACATAGCAACCAGGACTGTGTAATATCAGTGCATAGACTTTTGAAGGTAACAAAAACAGAAATAGACCTACACAAGTTATCTCCAACTAATTTTTCACAAATGTGCAAAAGAAATACAAAGGAGAAAGGAAAGCCTTTTCAACAAGCTATATGAGAGCAAGTGTAATCCACATGCAAAAACTGAACCTCAATTTAAGCCATACTTTATACAAAAATTAATTCAAAATGGATAACAGAGATATATAATACCTAAAACTACAGAATATCTCGTAAGAAAATACAGAGAAAAAAAGCTTTTGGAATCTTGGGTTAGATAAATATTGTTAGACTTGACACTAAGTGCATAATCCATAAGAAGAAATATTGATGAATTGAGCTTCATCGTGCTTAAAATATTTCTCTAGGAAAAGACCATGTTGAGAGAGTTAAAAGACAAAGTATAGACTGGGAGAGAATACTTTCAACATGCATACTGGATAAAAGACTTGTATCTAAAATGTATAAAAACTTAAAACCCAAGAGTATAAAAGAAAAAATTTTTATTAGAAAATGGGCAAAATACATAAAGGCACATTTTACTGATGAGGATACACAAATTGAAAAGAAGTTTAACATTGTTAGATAGTAGGTAATCACATACTAAAACCACCATGAGATATCACTACCCACCTATCAGAATGGCAAAAAAAAAAAAAAAAAAGAAAAGAAAGAAAAAGAAAAAGTAACAACAACAAATGCTGGTAAGGATGCTGCCAACTAATTGAACTAATTGGCTTTTCTCATCAGATTACAAAATGAGAAGTAACACATTCTGTCTGCCAAACCATTGAGAATTTTTGTTGTTGTCATGTGCCGTAGAATCGGACCCAACTCACAGCGACCCCTCCTTGGGTTTCCAAGGCAGTATCACTACAGAAGTAGATTGCCCAACCTTCCTTCCGAGGAGTGGCTGGTGGGTTTGGACCACTAGCCTTCTAGTTAGCAGCAGATGCCTTAGGCACTATGCCATCAGAGCTCCTATTGAGAATTATAGCCCAGTCAAATTGACATATAATATTAACCATTACATATAGCCAGTCCAGAACACAGTTTGATAGTGACCTTAAAAATTAGACATACAACTACCATCAAACCCATAAATTATGCTCCTGTGCAGTTATTCACAAAAATAAAATTTTATTTACATAAAACAAAGTGTTTAGAAAAGGTCACAGCAACTTTAATTGTAACAGCCAAAAAAAACAGAAAACAACCCTGATATTCTTCAAAGGATGAAAGACTAAAGAAGCTAGTACATCCATACCATGGAATATTACTCAACACTAACAAGTAATACAATCTTGATTCACACAACAGGTTGGATGAATTTCAAAGGAATTATACTGAGTTTTAAAAAAAAAAAAAGTCTCTGCATGGCATGATTCCATTTATGTAACAGTTTTTAAATGTCAAAATACATATATAAAGACAAGATTAGTGATTGTCAGGGAGCAGGGATTGGAGAAAAGTGGATACAGCTACAAAAGGGAAACAAGAGATCCTTTGGATGATGAAAGTGTTTTATATCTTGATATATTAATATCTATATCCTAGTTGTGATATTGTACTATTTTTAGGATGCTACTATTTGGGGGTAGGGGGTAGTCCTTGGACTGTACATATAGTTAATGTTCCCGGTTGTTGACCAAGAATTTGGCAATTCCACTGCAAGCAAAGGTGTCTCAGAAGAAAAAAAATCAATGACTGAAAAATCTATGGAATCCTATATAGACTGGGAGAAAAATGTGGAACAAAACTCAAAGTCATAAAAAAATCAAGCTGCTTGGTCTGAAAGAGACTGGTAAAACCCCCAAGACAACGGCCTTGAGTCACAGGTGGGGCCTGGAAGTGATCTCACTGCTGTGGTTTAACTCTTAGGCAAACAAAAGAGAGGCCACTCCTCGGAAGGAAGGTTGGGCAATCCTACTTCCGTAGTGATACTGCCTCGGAAACCCAAGGAGGGGTCGCTATGAGTCGGGGCCGACTCGACGGCACATAACAACAACAACAACAGAGCTGAACACGGGTTCTAGGGAGATGCACTCCTTAGAACAGTCAACCATGGGACATCATAAGGGCAGCATTTTCACAGGGAGAAAGGCAGGGAGACCGGAATGAATAATCAAGAAGAACACAGGGAAAGGGTAACCATAGGGAGGAAGTGGGAGGTGAAATGTTACCCAGCAAGGAATGTAATTAGTATCACAAAACAAAATGTGTTTAAGAACTGTTGAATGTAAAATGAATCTGCTTTGTAAAATTTCACCCAAATCACAATAAAAAGTTTTTTTTTTTTTTTTTAAGGAAACCTTATGGAGCACAGTTCTACTCTGATACATATGAGGTTACCATGATTTGGAGTACACTTGATAGTAAGTGGGTTTTTTGTTTGTTTGTTTTTACTACTAAGGGAAACTGAATGAAGGATACACAGGATCTCTCTGTATTGCTCTTCCTTTCCTTCTTTCTTTTTTTTTTTAGATTTTTATTGTGATTTGGGTGAAAGTTTACAGAGCAAATTCATCTTCCATACAGCAGCTCACATTCACTTGGTCTTATGACATTTACTGCAATCTCCCACAATGCAACAACCCTCCTCCCACTTCCTCCCCACAGACTCCTCTTCCCTGTGTCCTTCTCTCCTCCTCTTCCCTGTGTCCTGCCCCCTCCCCAGCTGTCTCCCTGTGCATTCAGCCCTTCTATTCTCACATTGATCTCTCCAAGGAGTGTCTCTACCTGATGTAAATGTTCACCTCATATGCCTATCTTTTGTTTGGCTGGAAGCCACAGGAGTGGGTTTAATTCCAGACCTGAAGGACAGCTAGGGGACATAGTCTCAGGGGTTCTACCAGGCTCTATCAGACCAGCAAACTTAGTTACCCCTTTTTTTTATGATTCTGAGATTAATTCCACATTGTTCTCCCACTTTATTCAGAATCTCCTACATAGATCCCCCTCTGAGTGGTTGACAGTGGTAGCTGGGCACATCTAGTTCTTTGGGCCTCATAGTCATATAGGCCAAGATTGAATGAGGTACTAGTCTATTGGACTAACTGTTTCCATGAACCTTTGGTTTCCTTCATTTTTCTTTGCTCTGGATGAGGAAAAACTCATCATCGCATTTAGATGGCTGCTTGCAAGCTTTTAAGATCCCAGTTGCTACTCACCAAATTAGATTGTGGAACAATGTTTTTGTGAAATACGCTATGCCAATTGAGCTTTATATCCCCTGCAACCATGGTCCTGAGCCCACAGGTCCAACTACTCGCTTCCTCCAGGCAGCTGGCTGTGGCCAAAAGTGACTAAAAGTTGTCCCTTGTCATATCTAGTATATACCTAGAACATACAAGTATACTTGTAGAAACATTCTCTGCCAACCTATTCATGGTCATGGGCACACTCCTTCCTGCATAGATATACCTAATCATTCAACCTGTCCAGCCACCTGTCCAACCATAGATCACTGTTTGCTATCACTGACAACACAGTACTGTATGTGCAAAAGGGTTACTGTATTCTTTCTTTTTTTGTTTGTTTTCCTTCTAAATTGCTGCCCTCCTAACTATCTCTCTGTGGAAATACTTCACTTCTGTTCTTCCATGATTAATCATTCTAAGGAGTATATCTACCTGATGTAAATATTCACCTTATATTCCTGTCTATTGTTTAGCTGGAAGCTACAGGAGTGAGTTCAATTCCAGACCTGAAGGGTACCTAGAGGCCATAGTCTCAGGACTCTCAGCAGGCTCTATCAGACCAGTGAACCTGGTCCTTTTTACAATTTTAAGTTTTGTTCCACATTGTTCTCCCATTCTCTCCAAGATCTCCTGTACTGATGCCCCTCCGAGTAGTTGACTGTGGTAGCCAGGCACCATCTAGTTCTTTTGGTCTCAGTCACATAGGTTGAGGATTGAATGGTCCAGTCCCACGGACTAATTGTTTCCATCTGTCTTTGATTTCCTTCAATCTTCTTTGCTCTGGATGAGGAGAGACCCATTGTTGCATCTAGATGGCCACTTACAAGCTTTTAAGACCCCAATCACTACTCACCAAAGTGGGATGTAGAACAAAGTTTTTGTGTAGTATGTTATGCCAGCTAAGCTTGTGTCCCCTGCAACCATGGTCCTGAGCCCACAGGTCCAACTGCCATTCTCTCAGGGTGGTTGGCTGTGGCCAATAAGCTATCATAACTTTGCCCCTTGTGAGCTCTATTATGTATTTAGGCATTCTTAGTGGCTAAAGGCTTGGAAGGAAGGTTGGGCAATCCTACTTCCGTAGTGATACTGCCTCGGAAACCCACGGAGGGGTCACTATGAGTCGGGTTTGACTTGACGGCACATAACAACAACAACAACAACAACAACAGTGGCTAAAGGGACTTGACTGCTAACCAGAAGGCTGGTGGTTCAAACCCACCAGCCACTCTTGGAAGGAAGATGGGGCAATCTACTTCTGTAGTGATACTACCTTGGAAACCGAAGTAGGGGTCACTATGAGTCGGGTCTGACTCATCGGCACATAACAACAACAACATAGCCTGTATAAATATGTATGTAGAAATTTCATCTGCCAAGCTTATATATGGTTGTAGGTATATTCCCTTTGGACATACCTGACCATTCAGCCTGTGTACCCACCTATTTACCCATAGATTAATGTTTGTTATCATTGACAAGCCAGTATTGTATATGTAAAAGGGCTTATCTTTGTTGTCTGTACCTCTTGTCTCTCTCTCTGTGTCTTCCTCTTCTTCAGCACCACAGTGTTGATCACTCATATTTTGTATGTTGCCCTTCCCAAATCAATATTTGTTTCTACCTATCTAGCAGTGTTCTCTGCCTTCCTCTCCCATCCCTGGTAACCAACAAAGAAAGCTTCCTTCCATATATAAACCTCTCCTTGACTTTTTACAGTAGTGAACTAATACAGTATTTGCCCTTCTGTGATTGACTTATTTCACTCAACATAATGTCCTCCAAGCTCATTCATGTTATGCAGTGTTTTGCAGATTCTATATTTGTCTTTAGTGGTACATAGTATTCCATTGTGTGTATGTACCATTGTTTGGTTATCTAGTCTTCTGTTGATGAATATCTAGGGTGTTTCTATCTCTTTGCTATTGTGAATAATGCTGCTATGAACATGGATGTGTATATATCTGTCTGTGCCTTGGTTCTCACTTCTGTAGGATATACAACTAGTAACAGGAATGTGGGATCAAATGGTATTACTAATTCTAATTTCATGGAATCTCCATACTAATTTCCACAGTGGTTGTATCATTTTACAGTCCCACCAGCAGTGAATGAGTCCAGTGTATTGTTTCTTCCAACTGCATGTGAATCTACTCTAAAAGTGTTTAATAAATTCGGAAGCTTGCTTAAGATGCTGAAATGTTGTCTCTCAGGCCACATCCCAGACCTACTGAATCTGAAACTGAGTTTTTATAATACTCAAGTAATCACCCTGGTGACTTATGTTCACATTACATTTTGAGAACTGCTTGAAACAATACCATATGCTTTGGCATTTAAAATATCCTGTTTGTTTGTTTTTTTTTATTTTAATTTTAATTTTTTCTGGTTTTGAGTTTGTATTCACATTTTATTTCATAAATAACAGGGTTTTTTTTTTTTTAATGCATGACATCTATTCTACTAAATGAAACAAACTGAACCCTCACCTTTTATTATACTATATACTGAGATTTTAATTCTTTCATCTTAATATATTCCTCCCCTTTATAGCAAACTTTACCACAAGAAATTCTACTTATTCTTCCAATAATACTATGAAAATTGCCAAGAGATCATTTTAAATCTCATTCTGAAAATTATTAAACTAATGTACAACACTGCTTGATATTTTTTGCAAACTTCACTTAACCAATAAGGATTCAGAGGTTTTTCACCTAGTGATCTCTTGTATATTGCATAAAATAATTTTTAGAGTATTTTTATTTTACAGTAATTTTTAGTAACACACTTAAGCAGTAACAAAACACAATCCTTTTCCTATTCCTTGAAAACCCAAGCTGTTTTAGAGACTTCCTATACACATCTAACAATGGTTGGGCACTTGGATGCTAACCAAAAGATTTGCAGTATGAACCCACTAGTGGCTCCATGAAGATGAGGGGAGTGGGAACCTGCTTATTTGCTATGATAAAGATTATAGCATAAAGTTTATGGGGCAGTTCTGATCTATCCTATATGGTCTCTATAAGTTGGAATCAAATTGATGGCACACAAAAAGAATAACAACATACATATCTAAGTGTTACCAGCTTCATCTATCTCAATCTCAATCTCATCCGTTTTTCATCAGTATATTTTTCTCTATATCAGTTCATGTCCTTCCTTTGATTCAAGTTGCCATTCATTGTGAATGTTGTAACCAGCTACCTCTGTGTTTCCACAATGATCTTTCAAATGCCAAGACTTGCTTTCTTCAGAATTTTCTATTCCTCAGTCTTCTAAAGTGAAACATGTGTCTGTTTTCTAGTTTTATGATAATAAAAATATCATAACTGAATGGTTTTAATGAATAGAAATTTGTTTTCTCACAGTTTGGAAGGCTAGAAGTACAAATTCAGGGTCTAGCTTTAGGGAGAGGCTTTCTCTCTTTGTTGGCTCTGAGAGAAGGTCCTTAATTCTTTTCAGCTTCTGTTCCTTAATTCTTTGATGATCTTCTGTCTCATGGCATTTATCTTTCCCAGCTGTGCTTGCTTCCTTCTCTGTGCTAAATCTGTTTTTTTTTTTTGTCATATATATCTCAAAGATTATTAAAAAAAAAAAAAAAAAAGAATAAATAAATAACACCCTGCACTGATATGGTCTCATGAACATAACAAAGAAAATTCTACTCACACAGAGAATTATATCCACAAGTATAGGGGTTATGAATTACAACACGTATTTTGGGGAGACAATAATCATTCCGTAATACCTTATTTCTCCAGGCCATGGAAGTCTAGGAGTAATAATAAAATGAAAATAACAACAATGGTAGAAAATATTTCCAAATTTGTGTGACATCTTTCCAAAGGAAGCTATAGTCTACATAAAAATTTCCTCCAAATAATTCTGGAAGTCCAGGAGAATGGAAGCACATATTTCTTGTTCAGGGCTATATCCCTAGATATTGCATACTGGTTGATACATAGTAGTTGTATAATAAATATATATTATCTGTCTAGTTTACTGACCAACAGAATAGGCCAATATTGCCATCAAGTAGATTCCAACTTATGACAACTTCACGTGTGTCAAAATAGAACTGTGCTCCACATGGTTTTCAATGGCTGATTTTTTGGAAGTAGACCACCATGACTTTCTTCTAAGGCACATCTGGGTAAACTTGAGCTTCCAAGCTTTTTGATAGAAGCCAACATGTTAATGTACCAGTCAGGAATTTTGACTAAAAAAGGTGACACTGGCCCATCAGAATTTCTGATAAGAGTACAAACTAAGAAATATATAATCAATATACAGTTCATTAGTGGGAATGAAACTGAAAGTTCATAAAACAGGCAGGTAGGGTAGGACCCACTAAAGCATATATTAACCACTTTTATGATTAAAAATAAATTATTTTTGTAAGTAACATTCTCTAAGCACTTACTATGTGCTCTGCCTCATTTGATCTTCATAAAGATCCTATGAGATAGGTACAATTATTAGTCCATCTTTATAGATGAGGACATAGAGGCTTACAGAGGTGAAATGATTCCTCCAAAGTCAAAAGTGGGTGAGAGACCTAAGATTTACACTCTAGTTTTTCTCATGAGAATAATGAGCTCTTTAACTATAAAGTATTGTATCAGAGGAAGCTATTTGGTTCTAGGATAGCAATAATTACACCTTCGCAATGTAGACACTAAGTCAAATTGGGAAGCCCTACAGAGAAAGAAGATGGGGCAATCTACTTCCGTAGTGATACTGACTCGGAAACCCAAGGAGGGGTTGCTATGAGTCAGGTCCGACTCGACAGCTCATAACAACAACAGAGATGATAACTAAATTGAGGTATTTTCAGTTTCCCATGATCCAGAAGTCCTATAGGTCTCTACAAAAACCTACTAAAGTTTTAAAGCTTTTGTTCTTGGACCTTTATGTCATCTCTTTATCTTTTTTCATAGCACCAATAGTACTTTGGTGGGCCTAGTTAGTGGCCTTAAAACCTAAATGTTGTGTGCTGTGGAGATGATTCCAACTCACAGTGACCCTCTATGAAAGAATAGAACTGCCACATAGTGTTTGCTAGACTGCTGTCTTCAGAGGAGGAAATTGCCAGGTCTTTTTTACCAATAGAACTGCTACATGAGTTCAAATTCCTAACCTTTTGGCTAGCAGGGAAGGATTTAATCATTTTGGTACCAAAGCACTTTTAAGAAATCAAAACCTGAAATGACACTCAAGATTTTTTATTACAGAAGGTTTAATTACCCTACTAAAATAGGTCTAAGATTGTCTTATTGTGCTAAATAAGGAAAGCATCCTCCCAGCTAGTTCATGCATCTACCATTTCCCTATCCTTTTGTCTGGATTTTTTCAGGGTATCAAAGCCACGGTAGTGTGTCCCACCTAAAATTGCCAGCAGTGGTCTCAATTTTACCCCAAACCATCAATGCCTGCAATAAACTCTCCAAGATTCATCACAGCAAAATATCATCTCCAATTCTGCATTCCCTTGTCAGCTGATCCACTGCTCAGATGATGTGACATTTCATGCTCAATAGGAATCTTGAATAGGGAAAAGCACCTCATCTCCTCCCCTTCTCTTGATCCCACTAGGACAGAGGTTGTAAAGTACTACAGCCTTGGGCTTCTAAAATATTTTAAAGATTCTAATGAAAGAGCTCTTTCAGCATTTAATCAATCTTTGAAATTTTCCCCCCTTCCCTGGGAGCTAGGCATGAGGCCAAGGAGCCGGAGGACAATTTGAGTGACCAATACTCAAACCAATGCAGGATTAAAAATTTCCCCTCTCTGCTAACACTGACCCATTGTTTTTGGAACACACTTGAGCGTCTCTTGGGAGTTATTTTTCTCTATATTATATATGCCATTATAAAGATCCAGGGCATTTAAGGTTGAACCCTAAGCTTCCTTTTAGATTGGAAGAATGTGGTTTAAATGAGAGGTTAAGAGAATCTTCTATTAAGACAGATAGTTTGAATGAAAGCTGGGCATTTCACAGGTGAAGAAAGTTTGTACCAGAACCAGAGGTTCTTAAGCACAGGATTAGTAATAGAAACCTCTTTTTTTCCTATCAAATTATTATGAAGAACTTTAATATACAAAACATTTGAAAGCACAGTTTGGTAGTATCTTTTCTATTTCAGCAGTTACTTCTTGTTCTCTACTAAATATCATGTTCTAGTAGGGACTATACCAGTATGAAGTATTAGAATACATAAAAGAACATAACATTTAGTGGGATATTAGGATGCATTAAAAGTCACATACATTACCACATCTAATCTTTATAAAGCCTTCCAACATAAAGAAAGTGAGACACACAGAGATAAACTAGTACTGAACACATGGCCTTGGCCTTTTCTTAATCATTACATTAAATCTTTTGAATTAACTACACAGGCAACATGCTAAAATTTTTCAATTATTATTTAGTATAAACCTCATTTCACTTTAAAAGGCAGTAATTTTATTTATATGATATACAAGTAAAATGTTTATTTTTGATAAGCCAAAAAATGCAAGAAGCATTTCAAAATAACATACAGGCAGTCCCTGAATTAGTAATGTGTTCCATTCCTAAATTTGTCTTTAAGATGAAATGGCATGTAAGTTGGAGCACTTAGGTACAGTTTGTATCTAACATAAATTACTCAAGTATTTGTCTTCATATGTATTATATAGTGTAGCTTTCTATGAATAAAAAAGAAAACTTTAAAGAAATACTTCTAGACACACTAAAACGTCTATAAGAATAATACAGTAATAATGATTGTAGTGCTTTGTTGTGAGTAGAAAGTAGTGCCCATTTGTCATTAGGAACCATTGTAGGTACCTCAAATTTTTAATATAATAGGTGTTATGGAGGTAGTTCATAATTGTAGGTTGTATGTAAGTTGGCCTGTTTGTAACCTGGAGACTGCCTATATTTGATATATAAATAAATCACTTATGTATAACTCCATTTGTTAATATTTTAAATTTTAATGTACAGAAATAATTTAGGTTTAAGTATGCATGTCTATATATCTTAATTGCAAATTCTAATTTTCAAATAATCTTGCTTATTTTTAAAAAAATTATTACCTATATTATACTAGAAGAAAAAAAAATGACGTGAGTAAAATTTGTAAATCCTGAAAATATGATCTTAATATATTTATCACCATAAGTTCTACTTAACCTAATGTCATACGTAAGGGCCAGGAAAGTACTAAGATAATTTGGATATTAGATTCTAATTATAGGAATTGCTTGACAGGTGTTTTAGAGTACAGGAAAAAATCTCAACTAGTTTCAAACTTCTATTATATGGCCAGCTGGATAAAAGGAAGAATTATATCTAATTATTTCCAAGTTACCTATGTTGCCTCTCTAATTCTATTCTAATGAGTATGAATTCTTTTTAACCTTCAAGTGAAAAAAAAATTTTTTTTCTCTATTTTTAAAATCAAATCCATTACTAAATCCCCACTCTCCAAAGCTGGTGAGAAATCCTAACATCCTTGTTTGGAGTGCTGTGGCTGTGCTGACTTGGATCACACCATAATCTGGAGTTTTACTGATTAAGAAAGTGAGGAGATTGGAGGGTATCTCTGGCTGTTGGTTGCACTGGTCACTCTTGCCAACATTATTCCTTCTGACATATAACAATATTGCCCATTACTAGATTTATAGACACTGAATGGCCTCAAAAGAGCTATACTGGTGCAATGGTTAAAACATTTGGCTGCTAACCAAAAGATCAGCAGTTTGAACCCATCAGCTGCTCTATGGGACAAAGATGAGGCAACCTGCTTCTAAAAATTTACAGCCTTGGAAACTCTATGGGATAGTTCTACTCTGTCCTACAGTGTTGCTTTGAGTTGGAATTGACTCAACAGCAGTGGCCTTGGTCTCAGAGTTGTTTTTCACAATAGCTTTATTTGCTATTTAACCACTGTTAATTTTGATCATTATTCTCTTTCCTAGGTATCTGAAAGTCCAAATTTCACCTATAGCCACAAACCAGCCTCAGTTTCCGGTCTTGATACTAGTTCGAGGCTTGAAAGAATCCAGATTGTTTTAGTGCCTCAAACATATCTATTGTGGAGAATGTTTAAGGAATACATTATTAACTTGAAATGAAAATTGGTTATGAAAATAAATATTTATTTGGAAGGAGAAAATAATTTCTGGCAAATTACAAAGTGGGGAGAAAAGCCTAAAAATTAAAAAAAAAAAAAAAAGCCAAACACACTGCCATGGAATCATATCTGACTCATAGGGACCCCTCCTTGGGTTTCTGATGCTGTACCACTACGGAAGTAGAATCCCATAAATGAGTACTGAGATATAAAAGTGCAAATTTATTTAGAATGAGAAAATAATTCCTAACAAATTAGAAATTGGAGAATAAAACCTGACAAATAGAACAGATCTACAAAATTCACTAAAATAAAATAATTATTTTGTTAACTGATTGCCTACCTGAAAATCAAACCAAATCAAACCCGCTATATCTGTTGTTGTTGTTGTTGTGTGCCGTCGAGTCAGCCCCGACTCATAGCGACCCCTCCTTGGGTTTCCGAGGCAGTATCACTACGGAAGTAGGATTGCCCAACCTTCCTTCCGAGCCGCTATATCTAGTCAATTCCAACTCATAGTGACCACCATCAGGTTTCCAAGACTGTAAATCTTTATTGAACCAGATGCCTCATCTTCCTGTTGTTGTTGTTGTTGTTGTGTACCGTCGAGTCACACCTGACTCATAGTGACCCCTCCTTGGGTTTTCGAGGCAGTATCACTACGGAAGTAGGATTGCCCAACCTTCCTTCCGAGGAGTGGCTGGTGGGTTTGAACCGCCAGCCTTCTGGTTAGCAGTCAAGTGCCTTAGCCACTAGTGGGTTCAAACTGCCTACCTTTTAGTTAGCAGTTCAATGTCTTAATTACAATCTCACAAGAGCTCTTTAATTGACTGACTTACCCACCCTATAACAATGTCTTTTTTCCCTGCAATTTTTGGCTGAATGCATATATTCATATGACAATGATTTTTATAATAATTTTTAATATTTTCTATCCAACTATTGAAAGAGAATTTGGTCTTTCCTTAAAAATAAGTAATTAAAACCTGATTTTTATTAAAATTTTAAATTATGTTTGAGCTTCACAACTTAGTATTATTATGCAACATTTTGGGATTGTTGTCTTTGGTTTCCCACAGAGTAACTTTTGTCTCTAGACATTTCAAACCTTGTTTTACATTTGAAAAACTAGTTGAGCACCATCAACATAACTTTGGTGCTAAGTAAACCAAAAAAACCAAACTCCCTGCCATTGAGTCCACTGGACTCATAGCAGCCCCCACCCCTTGGGTTTCCTAGGTGGTATCTCTACAGAAGTAGATTGCCCAATCTTCCTTCCAAGGAGTGGCTGGTGGGTTTGAACCACCAGCCTTCTGGTTAGCAGTCAAATGCCTTAGGCACTACACCACCAGAGCTCCTCTGGTGTTAAGTAGTGTGGGATATTTTCATATTGCTGTACAAATTGTGGTCCTCTGTCTCTATGTCACAACTCAGTGAATTGATAAAGTGGGTGGCAGAAGTATTTCTAAAAGACATTCTTATATCAGTACAGCCAGAAATAATTTAACTCTATACAATAGTGACTGTCAATTATATCAATATATAAATTAAGCCCATAGTCAATGTAATTAAAATATAATTTCTCCTTAGATCCCAAACATATCTGTGGTCCATTAACCTACATTACAGGAAATACGATGAAGGAAAAGAGTGGTAAATGCAACTGGCCTTATCTGAAAACTGGAAATTTTTTACTTCTGAAAAAATGTTAAATTCTGTGATTGTGTAAACAGATTCACAGGGGCTTTTCCAGGCCTTGGGATAGGGCTGTGTATGTGAAGACTATGAAAACCAAGCTTCATTATCTTTAAAAAAAAAAAAAAAAAAAAAAAAAGCCCATGTTCCTAATTATTTATTCCCTTTAGAATTTTTTTTAAGGTTTTATCTGCTCTCATTCCTTAAATTCTTTACATATCAGTAAATTTTAGATTTCAGTGGGGCATTTTAATTCAATTATTTATTAGACTAAAATTTAGGCAGTCTGAATTGACTTGGTCCATGGTCTAACTCAATTTGTATTAAACTCTAACTACGAAATGTAGGAGAGAAAATTTTATGCTACTGAGTCACATAGTGTCAAGTCAGCCCATGCTTTCCCTTGACCAAGAATTGCTTCCATCGTAAGTAAAAGAAATTTATCTCATGCCTGTTTAAGCAAGATGTTTATTGGAGGGCTATCACAGCAGCTTACTGAATTAAAGGAAAAGCTGGGGAACAAGGTAAAACCCAAGAAGTCAGAGATAGGATCCAGAAGCTCAGCGCTGCTAAAATTATTTCTCTCTCAGTTTCTCCCCTTTTTCTATCATTCTCTGAATTTTTAATTTTGTTAGTTACTTTGATTTTATTCTTTATATGGGAAGATTAGCTTTCACTCACTTGCAGAGAAAAAAAAGTACTGGTAACCCTAGAAATGTCTTCTACTTTGCTATGAAAAGTTGAAAAAAAAATACCTCATTCTTCTCTTTTCATAAAAGTAAAAACTTTAAAAATTATTTGTTTGGCTTGGGTAATGCAACAACCTTTGGAAGCTGAAGAAGTGTGGGCTAATATGATCACCCTCACACTATCTACATCACATGTCTACGTCAATGGTCAGCCTTGTCACAGTGGGCCCCATGGTCACCACTACATTATAGTTGGAGTGGACTAATGGTTAAAATGTATAAATATCACAGCCTCATAATAAAGAATCCATAAGTAATTTATTTTATCTTGTTCTTTGCTCTATATGTTTTTCATAATTATAATCTTTCACTTTAAATGAAATGCAAAAGACTGTATCTGCATTACTACACATTTATTCTCCTATAGATATTGGATGTTGGGTCTCAAAGTATACCTTTCTATTCCTTTAGAATTTTTGTAATTTTACATTATAACAACTAAGTGTGATATGAGCTGGGAGTTAGATTTTAAAATATTAAGCAATACCTCTTGAAGGCTTACCAATCCTTTTAAATATTTTAAGATTACCCATGAGTAATTACATTTAATGACCACTGTTATTCTGTTGAATTATTAAAAAAAAAATAAAATATTTGAAAAAGGAAAGCAAGACAATAGCTGATAATGTGCATCCAAAACAGAAAAGCAATTTTTATATGTCCTCCACACATAAATCTTAAAACATATGATTGAAATGCCTTTTGAGGAACATATTTTAACAATAATTCTGTTTCCTGACTTTTACCTCCTGAGGAATTGCATTCTATCTTAAAATAGACAAAATAGTTGGTCTTAGAAAGTATCTTACTCTCCTTCCTGAAAATTCAAAAGACATGTCAAAAAAATGAATCTAGGAGATGAGTGAAAATGCACAATTAATCCAGAATAGGTCATATTTCTCATAGATTTATACATCAGAGAAAGAATTGTATCTTGGGAACAAACTGGAGCTTTTGTTATCAATGAAAAAATAGTAATGGTACAGAGAACCTAATGAACAATGTCATTAAGGGGTAATGATAATATTTACCTTGTGGGTTATTGTGTAGATTAAATGAGTGAACATATGTAAAGCATTTAGGCCCATGCTTGGAGCATATTATGTGCTCAATACATTTCTTCATTGTTTACTTCTTTTACTTCATTCTGGCAAAATGGAGTAACAGGGACTGAATTTACCTTCCGATGTGAAACGTCTTATAACACACACACACACACACACACACACACAAGACTAGACACAGGAAACAATGGTTTTCAAGGCATTGGACACAAGACAATAAAGGATAGTGATCCTTGAGAGATAAGAAGCAAGAAATTTACCCCAGTTTGCTGGCTTAATCTTTTTGTGAGTACAACAAAGGAAGTGGGAACTGAAACAGAACCTAAAAGACTCCCTGAATTGAGGAGACAAAGCTGACAGTTCAGGAAAACTCAAAGTTCATAGTTCAAGTTCATTGCAAAGTTCATAGTCCTGAATACCAGAGGGAGAAAGCAGCACAGAAGGAGAAGCCTGGGTTTCTGCAGGTAATCATTCTCCAGTATTCAGCAGATCAGCATGTGCATGTGAAAAAACTATTCAAATCTGGAGAAACAACAATTTGAAAGGATTAGAGCGAACAGTACTGTGTGTTCATTGCTCTAGGAATAGTACCTTTTTACACTGTACAGCCTGGAAAAGCTTGTAATTCACAGAGCATTGAGTAGAGTACTCAGGAAAGTGTTACCTTAGTAGTGAGAAATAATTACCCCTGACTGGACACTCCTCCAGAAGCTCTGGTGGCATAGTGCCTAAGGTATTTGACTGCTAACCAGAAGGCTGACCGTTCAAATCCATCAGCAGCTTCTCAGAAGAAAGGTTGGGCAATCTACTTCCATAATGATACTAACTCAGAAACCCAAGGAAGGGTCGCCGTGAGTCGAAATCAACTTGATGGCAGTGAGTTTGGTTTGGTTTGGTTTGGACACTTCTCCAGACTTCACTACCAAATCATAAAAGGAAAATGTGGGAGGATCAAATTCTTTCCAAGTAAGTAAGCTGCATCTCAGAACAAAGCCCAAGAAGATTAAGAGGAATGAAAAAATATTCAGCATCCCACAAGGTAAAATTCACTATGCTTGGCATCTAATCAAAGATTAATGGGCATGCAAAGAGGCAAGAAAATATAATCCATAAAGAGGAAAATATGTAATCAATTGATACTGACTCATAATGGACATAGATACAAAAATTAACAGCAATGAGATTAAAAATAAACTACTAGAAAACAAAAATCCTTAGAACTCTCTCATATATACAAAATGGAAGATATAGAAAGATACAGATTATAATTGTAGGGTGAAAATAGTAATATCTGAGATGATATACTTACATGGTTTTACTAACAGATTACACATTGCAGAAGAAACAACTAGTATCCTTGAAGATTTCATAATAGAAAGCATCCAAAATGAAACACTAGAGAAAAAAGGGGAATTTTCAAAAATGACAAGTGAACAACAAAACTGCTAATTATGCAATATAAAGATAATTGGAGTTTTTTAATAAGATGAGAGACAAAAATATATTTGAAGAAATAATGGTAAAATATTTTCCAAAGTTTGTGAAAATTATAAGCCTACAAATTCAAGAAATGTAAAGAATCCAAAGCACAAGAAAAATGAAAAAAATATATACTAAAGCATATAATAATATTGCTCAAAACCTGTTATAGAAGGAAACTTTAAAAAGTGTCAGAGGGTCAAAAAAAAAAAAAAGACGTACAGAGGGACAAAGTAAGAATGAAATTAAATTTCTTGTTGGAAACAAAGCAAATAAGAAGACAATGGATCAATATCTTTAAAGGACTGAACAACTAAAATTGTCAAGCCAGAATTGTATAATAGAAAAAAAAAATTTTCAAAATATGAAGGCAAAATACTTTCAGACATATAAAAACTGAGCAAATCCATCACCCAGGCCTGCTTTAAAAAAAATATTAAAGTCCTGTAGACAGAAAGAAAATGATAGCAGATAGAAACCCATATCTAAGCAAAAGAACAAAGAGAACTGGAAAAGGCAACCTACGTGGGTAAACATACACATTTTCTTTCTTACTAATTAAATATTATTACAAGATAACTGATTATTTAAATAAAAATAAAAATAATGTATAAATACATATACAACAGGAAAAGTAAATGAATGATACAACCATTGTGGTCCTTTGCACAATATAAAGACTTTTTCCCACATTAACTCTTCTTACAGGATAATGACCCTAAATGAAGTCCTTGTATGCAATTTTTGAATTAAAAAATGAGAATGTGTAGAGGGTTGGCACTTTGAGATCTTTGCCATATGATAAGTTATGTTGTTCAAGGGTCCTTGATAGTCAATTTGTTTCTGAATCTCAATAACTAAATCTTTGAAATAGGAACATTAATAGCACTGACTTTTACTAACAAAATGCATAATAAATATTAATATAAAATCTGTTCTTTTTTATTTGCCTCTACTAAGGTTACAAAAATAGGGAAAAGAATAGTATACTTTAAATGGCGGCCCTTAAAATATCATTATGAAGACATATTCCTTATGGCTTGAGTCACAAATATGTAGAGAAATAAATCAAATAGAGAAAAAAGAGAATTTCACTTTTGAACATTTGCACATGCAAAATTATAGGCATAACTGGAAACTGTAAAAAGATCTTGCAATTACAGATTGATCTACCTGTGTATTTTCAGAGCCAAGTAATGTTACCATTCCAAGGGGTGATTGAAAAAAATCATAATAGTAGATTTTTTTTTTTTTTTTTAGCTATATACAAATGATAAAAGCACAGACATCAAAGTGGGTAGCCTTTCAACTCATGCTCAATTAAAACAAAAGTTTGGTTGCTGTTTTAAACATTTATGACTAACTAACTGTGACAGGCTCTCAGCTTAGCAAATGGGATGATTTTCAATTGACTTTTGATCTGACTGACAGTTCCTTATACACTTCAGTGTTCGTTTATAACACTCAAGCCCACATCTGAATACACATGTGACTAATTAGGGACTGTTTATGGACTATCCACATAAATTTAACAAACAAGAATGAAAGCATTCTTAAAGCAGAGGTCACGTTTTTAATGAAATAAATTAACAAAGGTGCTTGATGTATTTTTTGCATTGTTAAATTTTTTAAAAAATGAATCAAATCTAAAGTTCAATTTGCAAGCATATATGATTATGCATATTAGACCATTTTAAAACTTAATATTATGTCTATAAAACAAAAATATTATTAAATAACTTAAAATTAGTTTTAAAATAATAAACTAATATTGTTAAGACCCTGATCTTGATTTCCAAGAACTTTGTATTTGAGACATGCTAAGGGACATAATGCACAGTGTTTCAGAAAGCTGACTATGGAACTAGCTTCTCAGGTCTGAATTCCAGCTCTGCCACTTATTAGCTGGGGAAATCTAGGCAAGTTACTTAATATCACGAAGATTTATCTGAGAAATGGACATAATAGTGGCACGTAGTATCTAAGGCATCTGACTGCTAACCAGAAGGCTGGCAGTTCAAACCCACCAGCCACTCCTCGGAAGGAAGGTTGGGCAATCAATCTACTTCTGTAGAGATACTGTCTCAGAAACCCAAGGAGGGGTCACTATAAGTTGAATTGATTTGACAGCAGTGAGGTTTTTTTTGGTTTCACCTTAAGAGAATGTTACAAAAATCAAATGAGTTAACATGGTAAAATTTGAGAAGAGCAGCAGCACTGGGAAATGGTCACTGCTTGCTTTTTTTTTTTTTAATCATTAAAAAAATATGAGGGATAAAGGTGAACTGCTTACTTGTGTTTTCATATCATATGAAAATTTTAATTCACATACACAGATAATTCTATAATAGAAGAGAAAGGAAAATGTAGTAGAACTCACCTCCACTAGTGAGAGATAATAAATTTAAAAACATCATTGCTAAAATCTCCCTTTTCTCAGTTTCAACTGTGCTATCTCTAAAGAAGGAGACTATCTACCTCGGGAACACTCAATGCAATAGCTTGGATACCACATAGGAGAGATTGTTCATGATGATTCACAATTCCAGGGACTGTGAGAAGCCCCAGCATTTCTCCGGAATGCTCCACAAATCTTTGGGGATGGTGGTGATGTTCACATTTCTCTAGCTGCATTTGACTATGAGTTCTCTCTTTGACTGAATTTCATGACTTAATGTCCAGTCTTTCTCAGATACTGTAACACACAGTGATAGATTAATTTCTTCTATCTTTCTTTTGGGGTGTATATCACATCTCATAAGCCCAGTCAGATTTTAGTTGCAGATTGGTGAACTATTTGGACTCATCAGAAGCTGCCATGCCCCGCCTCAAGCCCCCACATGCAAGTCACCACAGTATGACAAACTATATTAGTTTATACTATATGCTACCTATAACTCTGGTAGCATAGTGCCTAAGGCACTTGACTGCTAACCAGAAGGCTGGCGGTTCAAACCCACCAGCCACTCCTCGGAAGGAAGGTTGGGCAATCCTACTTCCATAGTGATACTGCCTCGGAAACCCAAGGAGGGGTCGCTATGAGTCGGGGCCGACTTGACGGCAAATAACAATAACAACAACAACAACATATAACTAAAAAATAATAAAGGAAAAAAAAAAAGAACTCTCTGCCGGGGAGTCAATTTCAACTCCTAGGGATCCTCATTGGGTTTTAGAGGTGGTAAATCTTTATGGAAGTAGATTGCCCCCTATTCCTTCCATGGAGTGGCCAGTGGGTTTGAACCACCAATGTTCTGTTTAGCAGTCAAATGCCTTAGGCACTGCACCACCAGAGCTCCTTTACACTACCTATGTTGTTGTTGTTTTGTTGTTAGGTGCCATCGAGTCGGATCCGACTCATAGCTTGAGTTTCCGAGGCAGTATCACTATGGAAAGTAGATTGCCTCCTCTTCCTTCTGAGGAGTGGCTGGGGTGGGTTTGAACCACCAGCCTTCTGATTAGCAGTCAAGTGCCTTTAGGCACTATGCTATCAGATCTCCCTACACTACCTATACTAGCATTTAATTAATATCTTTCTTTAAATTAGAAGCCTGGTGGCCCAGTGATTAAATGCTTGGCTGCTGACAGAAAGATCAGCAGTTCCAACTCACCAGCTGTTCCACAGAAGAAAGATGTGGCAATCTGCTTCCTTAAAGATTGCAGCCTTAGAAACCCTGTTGGGCAGTTTAACTCTATCCTACAGAGTCTCTATGAGTTGGAGTTGACTTGATAGCAATAAACAACACCAAAAAAATAAACTCACTGCCATCTAGTCCATTCTGACTCAAAGATCTCTGCTGGATTTCCAAGGAGGTAAATCTTTAGGGGAGTAGATTGCTCAGTCTTCCTTCTGTAGAATGATGGCTGGTGGGTTTGAACAGCCAACCTTCTGGTTAACGGTCAAATGCCTTAGGCAGTACCCGATGGTTTGGGTTTTTAATATATAAAATATTTATTGTTGTAGATTCCTAGGGCTAACATGACAAAATATCACAATGGATATGAACAGCATTGATTTATTTATTGTCGTATGGTTCTGGAGATTAAGAGTTCAAAATAGAGCATCAATCATGTGTATTCCTTCTGAGTTTTGAGAATTTGTTCCATGCCTCTCTCCTAGCTTCTGATGACTGCTGGCAATTCCCAGCTTTCCTTAGCTCCAATCTCTGCTTCCATAATCACATGGCCATCCTTCCTCTGAGTGTTTCTCTATGCTTCTTCTTCTCCTTTATAAGGACACCACTATGACTGGATTAGGTTCCACCCTACTCCCTTATGACTTCACATTAAGTTAATTGATAACATCTTCAAAACCCCTATTTCCAAAGGTCATGCTCACAGGTACTTGGGGCTAAGACTTCAACATTCCTTTTTTTTTTTTTTAAGTGAGCTTTGTTTAAAGTTCATTTTTTAATCTCTTTTTTTCTTTTTCTTTTGTGATTTGTGTGAAAGCTTACAGAGCAAATTCATGTTCCATATAATGGTTTATACACATTTTGTTTCATAACATTGATTGTTGTTGTTATGTGCCATCGAGTCGGCCCCAACTCATAGAGACCCCTTCTTGGGTTTACGAGGCAGTATCACTACGGAAGTAGATTGCTCCATCTTCCTTCCGAAGAGTGGCTGGTGGGTTTGAACCGCCAGCCTTCTGGTTAGCAGTCAAGTGCCTTAGCCACTATGCTACCAGAGCTCCTCATAACATTGATAGCAGTCCCCATAATGTAATAGCTCTCTTCCCACTTCTTTCCTGTGGTTACCTTTTTCCCTGTGTCTTTTTTTCAACATATCTTTTTGAGAGACATGATTTAATCCATAACATTTCATTGCCTATTGCTAAGAAATTATACATAGGTATTTCGCTGCATTGGTTTTCTCTTATAAACTGTAGTTTTAAGTAAATGTTCAGCTATTTAATTTTAAAAAACAATAAAAAAATTTCCCACACATTTTCTGAACTCATCTCATGAATCATCAATGACAAGAGTCCCATACTTTTGGAAACATTGTAATAAGGAATATTAAATTAAAAAAAAAAAAAAAAACACACCTCATGACCTTGAAGTCAATTCTCACTCATAGAGATCCCCATTGTTTTTCTAAGGCTGTAAATCTTTACAGAAGCAAACTGTCTCATCTTTCTTCCACAAAGCAGCTGGTGGGTTTGAACCATCAACCTTTTTGTTAGCAGCCAAATGCCTCTATACCATCAGAGCTCCATAATAAGGAATATAAGAGGTAAAAATAAATAAATAACGTGAAGTTAAATGCCTAATTTTGCCTAAATTAATAGGATCACTAATTTTGTGAGTAATATTCTGTGCTAACTCAGAAGTGAGCCAGGCAGGACAGGCAGAGAAGCTGGGGGAGGCCGGGAAGTGTGCAGAACAGTTTGGAACAGCTAAGGGAGACAAATTTGTTAGTTTATGTGGTAGCTTGCATGTTACTGTGAGGCTGGGGGCTATGCCACCAGTGTTTCAAATGCCAGCAGAGTTACCCATGGTGGACAGGATTCATCAGAGCTTCCAGGCTAAAGCAGAATCAGAAGAAAGAAGAGGCCACTTCTCAAAGAATTGGGCAGTGGAAACCTTATGAATGCCAGTGAAACACTCTCTGATATATTATTGGGAAACTTTAGGAATAGCCCTGAGACATTGTCCAATACAGTGCCAGAAGATGAGCCCCTCAGGTCGGAAGACACTCAAAATATCATTGGGATGAGCTGCCTCCTCTGAGTAGAGCCAACCTTAACGACGTGGAAAGAGTAAAGCTTTCGGAATCTGCATTTGCTGATGTGGCACATCTCAAGATGAGAAGAAACAGCTGCAAACATCCATTAATAATCAGAACACGGAATTTACGAAGTATGAATCTAGGAAAATTGGAAGTTGTCAAAAATGAAAGGGAGCACATGAAGATCAATATCCTAGGCATTAGTGAGCTGAAATGGACTGGTTTTGGCCACTTTGAATCAGACATTCATATGATCTGCCATGCTGAGAATGACACATTGAAGAGGAATGGCATGGCATTCATCATCACAAAGAATGTATGGAGATCTATTCTGAAATGCAATGCTGTCAGTGATAGGATAATATCCATATGCCTATAAGAAAGGCCAGGTAATACTACTATTATTCAAATTTATGCACCAACCACCAAAGACAAAGATGACAAAAAAGATTTTTACCAGCTTCTGCAGTCTGAAATTGATGAAATATGAAATCAAGATGTATTAATTATCACTGGTGATTGGAATTCAAAAGTTAGAAACAAAGAAGAATCACTGGTAGTTGGAAAATATGGCCTTGGTGATAGAAATAATGCTTGAGATTTCATGATAGAATTTTGTAAGACCAATGACTTATTCATTTCAAATACCTTTTTTCAACAATACAAATGGCAGCTATACACGTGGACTTTGCCAGATGGAGTACACAGGAATCAGATTGACTATATCTGTGGCAAGAGGTGTTGGAGAAGCTCAATATCTTCAGCCAAAACAAGGCCAGGAGCTGACTGAGGAACAGACCATCAACTGCTCACATGAAAATTCAAGTTCAAATAAAAGAAGTCCATGAGAGCCAAAATATGACCTTCATTATATTCCTCCTGAATTTACAAAATAGACAAACAAAAGTTTGTCAGTCTGATTCCTGTGTACTCCATCTGGCTAAGTCCACATGTATAGCTGCCATTTGTATGGCTGTAAAAAGGTATTTGCAAATGCCAATAATCCAAAACCAGAGGAATTATGTATGGGATGACATCAAGAACATCATCCATGAATAGACCAAAAGGCCATTAAAAAGACAGGAAAGGAAGAAAAGGCCAAATTGGATGTCAGAAGAGACTCTGAAACTTGCCCTTGAAAGGAGAGTAGCTAAAGCAAATGGAAGAAATGACAAGATAAAAGAGCTGAATACAATATTTCAAAGAGCAGCTTGAGAAGACAAAGTCAATTATTATAATGATATGTGCCAAGAGTTGGAGTTAGAAAACCAAAAGGAAAGAACACACTTGGCATTTCTCAAGCCAAAAGAAATGAACAAAAGATTCAAGCGTCAAATTGCAATATTAAAAGATTCCATGTGCAAAATGTTGAATGATGCAGGAAACACCAAAAGAAGATGATGAAATACACAAAGTCACTATACCAAAAAGAATTGGTAGATGATCATCCATTTCAGGTGTTGGCATATGATCAAAAACCAATGGTATTGAAGGGAGAAGTTGAGGCTGAACTGAAAGGACTGGTGAAAAATAAGGCTCCAGGAATAGACGGAATACCTATTGAGATGTTTCAACAAACAGATGTTGTGCTGGAGGCACTCACTCAGCTATGCCAAGAGATTTGGAAGACAGATACCTGGCCAATTAACTGGAAGAAATCCATATTTGTACCCATTCCAAAAAAAGGTGATCCCACAGAATATGGAAATTATCAAACCATATCATTGATATCACACGCAACTAAAATCTTACTGAAGATAATTCAAAAATGGTTGCAGCAGTATATTGACAGAGAATTTCTAGAAATACAAGCTGGATTCAGAAGAGGATGTGGAATGAGGGATATCATAGCTGATGTCAGATGGATCTTTGCTGAAAGCAAAAAAAAATTCCAGAAAGATGTTTACTTGTATTTTACTGACTAGGAAAAAAAGTATTCAATTGTGTAGATCAGAACAAATTATGGATTGCGTTGAGAATAATGGGAATTCCAGAACATTTAATTGTACTCATGAGGAACCTGTACATACAACAGGAGCCTGTTGTTTGCACAGAACAAAGGGACACTGCATGATTTAAAATCAAGAAGGGAGTATGTCAACATCATAACATTTCACTGTACTTATTCAATCTGTATGCTGAGCAAATAATCTGAGCAGCTGAATTGTATAAAGAGAAATGTTGCCTCAGAATTGGAGATAGACTCATTAACAACCTGTGATAAACTGACGACACAACTTTGCTTGCTGAATGTGAGGATGACTTGAAGCACTTACTGATGAAGATTCAAGACTACAGTCTACAGTCTGGATTATACCTTAATATAAAGAAAACAAAAATCCTCACAACTGAACTTATAAGCAGCATCACAATAAATGGAGAAAAGATTGAAGTTGTCAAAGACTTCATATTGCTTGGTTCTACAATCAACACCAATGGATGCAGCAGTCAAGACATCAAAAGACAAATTACATTGGCCAAATCTACTGCAAAAAGACCTCTTTCAAGTGCTGAAGAGGAAAGATATCTCCTTGAAGGCTAAGATGCACCCAACCCAAGCAATGGTATTTTCAATCATCTCATATGCTTGTGAGAGCTGGACAATGAATAAGGAAGACTGAAGAAGAGTTGATGCTTTTGAGTTGTGGTGCTGGCGAAGAATGCTGAAAGTACCATGGACTGCTAAAAGAACTAACAGATCTGTCCTGGAGGAAGTGCAGCCAGAATGCTCCTTGGAAGCAAGAATGGCCAGACTTGGTCTCACCTATTTTGGTCATGTTGTCAGAAGGGCCCAGTCTCTGGAGAAGGATGTCATGCTTGGTAAAGTGCAAGGTCAACAAAAGAGGGGAGGGCCCTCAACAAGATGGATTGACACACAGGCTGCAGCAATGGACTCAGGTATAGCAGGGATCATGAGGCTGGCTCAGGACCAGGCAGTGTTTTGTTCTATTGTACATAAGGAGGTCAGTATGAGTCAGAGGTGACTCGAAAGCAGATAACAACTCAGAAAAGCTTTGCTCATCTTCAGAAATATACCATGGCCTGTAATGTGATTTACCAGGCTTCTCTAGTAGAGTCTATCTGGTTGTACAAGTTGTAACTTTCTTAAACTGCAAATCTTTAACAAACATCTACACATTATCTAGCATATGCTTTGAAATCACCCCTTCCACAATTCCTTCAATAGGTTTAGAATTTTCAAATATGAGTGCCACTTATTCAAAGGCTCAGAATTATCTGTATTTTCTAGACCAAAGCAAGTGAAACAGAGGAAACAGTTTTATTAAAATTATTTCCTTAAGTTTACATGTTAGGTATATTATATAGGTAATATTCTAGTACCATAAACCACAAAGTATCCATTGAAACTCCTCAGAATCTTCAATGGAAAATATTCACATGTCTAAGACTATAAAAACATTTTCATGATAAAATAATGCTTCCTTGTCATATAAAATGAAACTGTCAGCATTCCTTTGTAGGTTTCTCTCAAAAGCGGGTCCTTGACAGTTCTAGTATTGCCTTTAAACATCTTATTGAAATGCTCATTAACACTGTAACATCTTATGATGGTTGAGAAATCTTTTCATTTTAGGACGTGTAGAAAAGTGAGTATTACCAAGCATTAACATTAGCTGCTATATTTTAGTGTTTTCTTTCCCAAATGGTTGATCTTCCTCTAGACTTAACATTTATATTCATTTTAAGATACAGACACAGCAGATTATCTAGGACTATAATGCAGTCTTTCCAATAAAAGTCTATGTGGATATGTCTTAAGAACATCAATTTTCACATTCATTATCAGGTTGATAATGAAAGCATGTGTTCTTTCAAATATGTGTAGAGTCAAAGGATCTAAATTAATAGAAATAATATTGTGGCCATATAATTTTAGTAATGTGTCTTAATATTCAATAAATATTTGCATATTAATTTAAATTTGTAATCATGTGCATGATAACACAAATGAAAAATAATGTAAAAATGTTTTGGAGTTTCAATGTTTTATATGGATGGTGGTACAATTCTCACTTACCATTAATTGTGCCCTACTTGTGAGCACAGTCTTTTCGATAGTCTGCTGGGGAGCGTGAGCTTATGTGCATGTAAGAGATGGACAATGAATAAGAAAGGTCACATAAGAACTGATGCATTTGAATTGTGGCATTGCCAAAGAATATTGAATGCACCATGGACTGCAAGAAGAACAAACAAATTTGTCTTAGAGGAAGTAGAGCCAGGATGTTCTTTCCAAGGAAGAATGGCTATACTTTGTTTCTCATACTTTGGTCAATTCATCAGAAGGGACCTGTTGCTGGAGAAGTATATCGTGCTGGGTGAAGTGGAGTGTCAGCAAAAAAGGGGAAGAGCCTCTGTAGGATAGATTGATGCAGTGGCTGCAATGACGGGCTCAAGCAAAGCAATGATTGTGAGGATGGCTCAGCACTGGGCAGTGTTTCATTCTGTTGTCACTCTGAATCAGAACCAACTTGACAGCACCCAACAACAATTGGTGAGCAGGGGTCTGTGGTTACTGTAACATGTTCGATTCTGGTGGTTCAAGTCCACTCAGAAGTGCCTCAGAAGAAAGTCTTGGAGGTTAACTTAAGAAAAATCAACCATGGAAAACCCTATGGAGCACAGTTCTACTCTCACATACATGGGGTTGTCATGAGCTGGAATAAACTCAATGGCAACTGGTTTGGTTTTGGTTTGCTGGTGAGCAGGACAAAATGAGTACTAATCTTTCCCAAACTTCCTATAGCACCTGGTTCTATAATATTATTTCCTTTAATTTTGAAACCATGATCCTATACAGGAGAACTATCAGAATAAACTTGAATTAATCACTTAAATTACTACTTAATTAATTACTTAAATTACTAATTGATTACTACCATTAATAGTTAGAGTATATCAATCACTGATATATATAACACCAAATTTGGAATAATAGTTTCCCGATGGAAATAATTCTTAATTTATTCCTTAAGGAAATATCACAAATGTGCTTTTTTTTTTTTTTTTTACCTCCAGCATTGTGAACTGAACTGTATAAAAACCAAACCAAACCCACTTCCATGGAGTCGAATCTGACTCGTAGTGACCCCTCCTTGGTCACTATTTCCGAGGTGGTATCACTACAGAAGTAGATTGCCCAACCTTTCTTCCGAGGAGTGGCTGATGGGTTTGAACAACTAGCCTTCTGGTTAGCAGTCATATGCCTTAGGCACTACTCCACCAGGCTCCCAATCAACTGAACTGTATAGTATTACTTAATAATCAATGAGGATTACCTAAATATCTTCAGTATTTAAGTATGAAATTGTTGAATATTATTAAGCCTAAAACTGCACTAGGAATTATGAGGAATGCAAGGGACATAAGGCATCATCACTTTGCCTTTGCGGAACATACACTCATGAGTACAATCAAGTGTTCGGGAATTCCCGTTCTTCTCAATGTTATTCATAATTTATCATGATCCACACAATCAAATGCCTTTGTATAGTCAATTAAACACAAGTAAACATCTTTCTGGTATTCCTTGCCTTTAAACATCTTCTGGTATTCTTTGCCTTGAGCCAAGATCCATCTGACAGCAGCTATGATATCCCTTGTTCCACATCCTCTTCTGAATCCAGCTTGCACCTCTGGAAA
>NW_006921610.1:14507513-14512162 GCF_000298275.1 Orycteropus afer afer
TGGCCTGGTTTTGGCTGAAGATATTGAGCTTTTCCACCACCTCTTGCCACAGATGTAGTCAATCTGATTCCAGTGTGTTCCATCTGGTGAAGTCAATGTGTAGAGCTGTGTTTGTGTTGTTGAAAAAAGGTGTTTGCAATGAACAAGTCGTTGGTCTTGCAAAATTCTACCATGAGAGTTTTAGCATTATTTCTGGCACCAAGGACAAATTTTCCAATTAACACATCCTGATTGCATGTTCAGTCAATTTCAGATTGCAGAAGTTGATAAAAATCTTCAATTTCCTCATCTTTGGCTTTGGTGGTAGGGGCATAAATTTGAATAATAGTCATGTTAATGGGTCTTCCTTGTAGGTGTATGGATATTATCTTGTCACTGACAGCTTTGTACTTCAGAACAGATCTTGAAACATCCATTGTGATGATGAATGTCATGCTATTCCTCTTCAACTGTCATTCCCGGCATAGTAGATCAGATGGTTGTCTGATTCAAAATGGCCAAACCAGTCCATTTCAACTCACTAATGCTGAGGACATCAATCTTTATGCATTCCATTTCATTTTTGACAACATCCAATTTTTCTAGATTCATACTTCATACCTTCCATGTTCCAATGATTAATGGATGTCTGCAGCTGTTTCTCTTAATAGAGGTCTTGAAAGCTTTACCTTATCCATAGGAGTAAGACTGGGTTTACTCAGGTAATGCAGCTCTTTCCCAGTCATATTTTGAGAGCCTTCTGACATAACCAGACTATTCATAAAGTTGTGCAGTAATGTTTCAAACAGTGACTCTCTACTAAGCATGATCTCCTTTTCCAGGGACTGATCCTTTCTGACAACATGACAAAGTAGGTGAGACTGAAGTCCTCCCATTCTCTCTTTTAAGGAGCATTCCAGCTGCACACCTTCAAGAACAGATTTTTTTTTTCCCCCAATGGCACTCCATGGTGCCCTGGTGCTTTGCTGACACCACAATTCAAAGGCATTAAATCTTCTTAGATCTTTTTTATTCATTGTCCACCTCTCACATGTATATGAGATGACTGGAATTACCAAGGAGTGGGTCAGGAACAACTTAGTCTTCAAAGTGACATACGTGCTCTTTAACAGTTTAAAGAGGTCTTTTGCAACAGTTTTTCACAGTGTAATACATCTGATTTCTTGAATGATACTTATGTGGGTATTGATTGTGACTAACATTATGGATATGTTAACAGCAACAATAGTATGAGTAACATTGTGAAAAATGGCAATTCCAGAACACTTAATTTTGTTCTTGAGGAACCTGTACATAAGCCAGGAGGCTATTGTTCAAACAGAACAAAGGGATACTGCACTTAAAATCAGAAAAGACATATGTCAGCATTATAGGGTTGTATCTTTTTGCCATACTTATTCAACCTGTATGCTGAGCAAATAATCTGAGAAGCTTTGAGGAAGCAAGTGGCATAAGGATTGGAAGAAGACTCATTAACAACCTGCAGATGACACAATCTTCTTTGCTAAAAGTGAAGATGACTTGAAAAACTAAGATCTTCAATATAGATTATACCTCAATATAGAGAAAAATTCTCACAACTGGACCAATAAACAACATCATGATAAATGGAGAAAAGGATAAATGGAGAAAGGATGAAGTTGCCAGGGATTTCATTGTACTTGCATTAAACATATAAAACCAGGAATTAAAAAAAAATGATATGAAGTTAATTCTGACTCATAGCACTATGATAGGACAGAGTAGAACTCTTCCACAGGGTTTCCAAGGCTGTAAAACTTTCTATGGAAACAGACTTTCTCATCTTTCTCCTGTGGACTGGGTGATGCATTTAAATCACCTTTTGTTTAGCAGCCCAATGCTTTAACCACAGCACAATCAGAGCTCAACAGATAAGCATCATTTATCTTTATTAATTATTATAAACAATATCCTTCCATACATGCAGATGCACATATACCTACATAAATTCCCCAATCATCACACAAGGTTATTGAAATAATTTCCTTAAAAATATTTAGAGACCATAACAGTTTATTCATCCCTCAACATTGTAGTACTTAAGTGCATAACTTACTAGGTTTTATTCATTTATTTTCTTGTCAAATTAGTAGATTTTGAAATATGATCAGTCTTTGGCAAAACTGGTGTTACAAAGAGAATTGAGTAGAAATTGCATTTCTTACATTAAACAGATCCATATCAAATGTATATAAACATCTGAATACAGATAAGAAAATATTGCCTTTACTTCACATGAGATGAGAACACGATATGAAATGGAAATTTATCAGAAATGAAATAAAAAAAATAATCAGAAATGAAATATAAAAGATCAGAGTCAGGTATGTAGAACCTCAAGGGCTTCTGATACAAAGAAAAAGCAATTAACTTTAAAATACTCCAAGAAAATGACCTCATTCCTATGGTAGTCCTTAAATATACCAAAAAAAAAAAAAAAAATTAAATGTTTAAATTTTAGAAAAGATGTTTTTTTCTTCTATGGTATCTAATAATGAGAAGGCATTAAAGTACTTCCTAGGGAAATATTTCCTCTCCTCAAATGTAAGATTAGATATGAGTGGGTTCACTATAGAGTCATTCATGTTTGTGCTTTATAAAGGGAGAATATTTGGTTGGCTTAATCAAAGTTAAGCTTGATATCTGAGAAAAAGAAAAAAAAAAAAAGAATTAAAAGAAGAAGAAAAAGGCCAGGCAGTCTTGAGCAAAGCAACACATTTTATGAGCACATTGTGAATTCTTAATTAACATACAATAACTGAATTAAATGGGTTAGGATTAATTATTCCAATTCTTCTCAACATAATCTGGAGAACTAGAAGATTAATTATTCTAATAATCTTCTTTTTAATCTAGAATATTAGAATCACGTGGGAAGCTTTAAAAGTACTGATCCATCTTCTGATATTCAATTATTCATCCAATATTTATTCAGAACTTAATATGTTTGAGTCACAATGACAGGGGACTCAGACATGAACATAGATGACAATTTTCCCACAGAAATTAGTAGTAAGAAAAAAAAGTTAAGAAAATTAACTATTCTAATAAAAAATTATACAATTTAAACATAAGGAATTTGGGAATATAAAGTCATTTTATAGAGAAGAAAACTTCTTATCCACCAAGTCAGGCTTGGTGATCAGAAAACACACTCTAGAAATTACAATACATTTATTAGGTGGTCAACAGGGGACAGTGTCTAATCAGAGGAACTATATACATCAAGAACAGTATTAGAAAAATACATGTATGCAGATAAGTGTGAGTAGGTCTATAATACAGAAGCAAAACCTTCTGCTTGGGTTATCTTTATCTGCATGGCAAATAAACCTGAAACTTAGTGAATTAAATGATAATTTATTATTATCTTTCATTATTCTGTGGATTGACTCAGCATAGTTGGCCTGTCCTTGCTTAGGGTCTGTCACACACTTGTAGTCAGATAGAATGTTGAGACATCATCAGAAGGCTTACTGTACTGGATATCCAGGATGGCTTCTGTAAATACAGAGCTCAAGTTTTTGTGCTTCTCTACATGGCTTTTGTCTTCAGTAGTGTAACTTCTTTCCTAAAGTGCAGGGCTCCAAGAGGGAATGTCCCAAGGGTAAACCCAACAATAACAGTTTATCTCCAATGATGGTTACCATCCATTTTTTTCTTCTCTGTATACAAATGACATCCTTCATTGAGAACTGAAGCCTGGTCCTCTGTCCCAGAACTGGCTCCATAATTTTCAGGACTAAGTGCAACATGAACATGTAGGGCCTCTTGTTCAAAATATACTAAGCATTTCAAAACAATAACAGCAGAGCATTAAACCAAGCATGGAACCCTTCCTTTGAAGGAAGAGCATAAAGTTGCCAGTTTTCATAAAGGCTTGTTCATGAATTTGCATGGGGTCACATCTGCCACATTCTACTAGGCAAAGCAGTCACAGGAATCCCAGATTCAAGAAAGTCAAGTTGAATTGGCTACATGGACATGCAGCCTTTGCTGGTCATACTGCCCTGTGCTTAGAAGGGCTCCAGGATTGGTTTAATGCTCTGCTGTTATTGTCTTGAAATGCTTAGTAAATTTTGAACAAAACCCCATGTTTTCATGTTGTATTGAGTCATGAAAATTATGAAGCTAGTTCTGAAACAGAGGACTAAGTTTCAATTATCCATGGATAATGGAATACACATACAGAAAAGGACAAAATGGATGGTGACCATCTTTGTAGATAAGCTGTTGTTGTTGGGTGCTCTTGAGTCAATTATTACTTATTGGAACCCATGTGACAGAGTAGAAATGCCTTGTAGAATTTCCTAGGCTATAGTCTTTATGGAAGCAGAGCACTAGGTCTTGCAAGGAACTGCTGGGTAGGTTGGAACTACCAACCTTTCGATTAGCAGCAGAGCTTTTCATAATTGCACTAAAATGACTCCTTTGATATAAGCTACCACAGCATAATTATTAATTTTGTTTTTAAAATTTTATTTTGATTTGGGTGAAGATTTACAGAGTAAATTCACTTTTCATACAGCAGTTCACACATACTTTGTCTCATGTCATTGACCAAAATTTACAATGCAACAGCTCCCTTCCCACTTCCTCCCCATAGTTACCTCCTCCCAGTGTCCATC
>NW_006921610.1:14519987-14534444 GCF_000298275.1 Orycteropus afer afer
TGGGGTTTAGTCCAATTCTGTATCCTTCCCTTCAAGGCTCAGGGCTCCAAGATTATCTTCTGTGTCTGTGTTAATTGGTTTCCCTTTTCTTTGTTGAAGAGGGTCTTTGCAATCCTTCTGCCTAGTCCACCATCTAGCCGGAAGCTACCACAGCATAATTAAAGTCTCAAGATGGAATGCATAGGGGCTGGTTAATGTGTATAGGATACAACACTGCTCCAGGTAACTAAATATGGGTGCCTGAATTAAAGTTGTGCTCATGAGGCTATGAGACAGCTTCTGAGAGGTAATTTTGGGAAAATTGTAAATAGGAATATGCTAATTATCACATTTCTGTTTTTCTCATTGTCACCCTAAACACCCTACCCATTCTACAAACATTTGACTATGAAAAAATATGTATAGAGGGTAATAACATAGGCTTTGGACTCAGAGTATAAATTTTTATTGTACTAGCTTTGTAAACTTAGGCAAGTTCCTTTAGCTATTTGAGCTTCAATTTCTTCATTTGTTAAGGAGTATCATGGTATTTGCATTTGGCCCCACAGTATGGTAAATTACCTGGTATGGCTTTTCTAGCCATAAGTATTTGTAAACTTCGAGGTGGAATTTACCATGAGTAACTCAGGAGCTCCTGATTACTAAAGTCATGCACCTGGGGTTTTTCTGTTGGGAGTGGCACAAAACAATGTTCTGGGAGGTTCCTGCTCTCTCTGAGGTGCTTAAAATTCTGATGCTATGATTGGCTAGCTTGACCACTCTGCCGGGCTAAAAAGGAGGCCTCCTAGGGCAGAACACTCTCTCTGACTGCTGGTTGAGCAAGACATGCTGCTGAAAGAGACACGCACAACTGGGAAAGAGACGACAAGGGACATGCATTGTGAATGAGACACGGAGGGACACGCACTGCTGGGAGAGAGACTGTTGGCTGAGGGATGGTGGGCTGGGAAAGAGACTGAACATTTTTCCTGAACTTGAATTGTAGCCTGGTACTTCCCTAATAAACCCCATAATCTGTGAGTTCTGTGTGGCCACTACAGTGAATTATCGACCCCAGGAGAGAGGTGGTGGGTGTTGTGGTAGAAACGGTTGGTGAAAGGGCTGGAGGGAGGCAGCATGTCTGGCCTTGCCGTAATAGGCCTTGGGCTACTGATGGTGACTCATTCTTCCTCTTATGGGGTTAGAGGTGGTCAGAAGATGTGGCCTCCTTGCCGTTTTAGCAAGCCCATTCAACACATATTTGTTGAGTGTTTAGTATGTGACAGACATACTGCTAGGCAATGGATAATATAGGTTCTCAGCCCTCATGCAACATATCAAAGAAAAAAGAACAGTTGCCATGAGAGAAAACAAGGAATTATATTGGGGTGGTGGTGTTGTTGTTATGTGCCGTTGAGTCGGCCCCGGCTCACAGCAACCCCTCCTTGGGTTTCCGAAGCAGTATCACTACGGAAGTAGATTGCCCAATCTTCCTTCCAAGGAGTGCCAGGTGGGTTTGTACCACCAGCCTTCTGGTTAACAGTCAAGTGCCTTAGGCACTATGCTACCAGAACTCCTTATATTGGGGTATGTGGCAGAAATAGGTCTGCTGCAAAAGATCTCTTTAAAACATTAAAGAGCAAAGATGCACTTTGAAGACAAAGGTAGACCTGACCCACCCAAGCCATAGTATTTTCAGTAGTCTCATATGCATGTGAAGTCTGAGCAATGTATAAGGAAGAAAGAAGAAGAATTGATGCACTTGAATTGTGGTGTAGGCAAAGAATATTGAGAATACCATGGATTGCCAGAAGAATGAACAAATCTGTCTTGGAAAAAGTACAGCAGAATGCTCCTTAGAAGGGAGAATGGCAACACTTCATTTCTCGTATTTTAGTCATGTTATCAGACGTGATCAGTCCCTGGAGAAGGATATCATGGTTGGTAAAGTGTAGAGACAGTGAAAAAGAGAAAGACTCTCAATCAGATGGACTTGACACAGTGTCTACAACGATGGGCTCAAGCATAGCTATGACTTGACAACGGCTCAGGACTGGGCCGTGTTTCATTATGTTGTTCATAGAGTCAAAACCAACTCAATGTCAACTAAGAGCAAAATGTGGCAGAAATAGAAGCTTCATCCTAGGCTTGGACCTTAAATCCACAAACGACCTTCACTCTCTTCTGAAAGCAAATGACTGAAGACTTAGAGGAGGAAAGATCCATAAGATGAAAGGGGCCTTGGTTTCTGAATGATTGCAGGGATATGAGAGCTATAACTGACCAGCAGTGAAATTTGGCATGAACCAGGAATACTTTGTTGTATTAGAATGCTGAATTTCTTGTGTATGTGTGTGTGCATGATTTAAATCACATTTAGCCTAAACTTAAGTTACAGTGATTAAGAGAGATTTTTCTGAGAAAGGAGCTCTTTTAAGTTGTGATCTTAAATGAGAGAAGGAGCTAGCCTGGAGAAACATGTGTAATACAATGAGAGAAAGGAGGATAGCATTGGAAGGAAAGAACAAAGAATGTGAATAAAGCAGAAAAAACTTAGTGGATCAAATTAAAGGAAGCAGTGTGGCGGGAGTATGACCAGTGATGTGCAGATTGAATATCAACTGGAGTGAAGATATAAGCAAGTGTCACAGCATTCAGGGCCTTCCATACCATATTGAGGATTTTAAATATTATCCCAAATAATAGAGGCATTTAGCAGAAGAACATGATACAGGTTTCACTGTAAAGAGAGAAACTTGTGCACTTTGCGGAGAGTGCATGGATGATAGGTGTTTGGAGAGAAAAAGTAAATAAACCAGGTAGGACATTATTTCAGTAGTCCAGGCAAGAAATGACAGAGGCTGGGAGAAGAATGATGTGCAGAATATTTTCCAATTTCCCTGTTCATGCCCTTATTGACCCCAAAATGCTTATAATGATGAGTGACACCCACTGGTGTTCAGTTTTGTTTAGCTAATCGGAGATAACAACATAAGACAGGAGGGTAAGAGGAAAATGAAGTTGAGTATTTACACCCCCCTTCCTTGCCTGGATTTTTCCTATCCTTCTATCAAAGGCCACAACTTAGGTCAGGCAACTTTCTCTATTGAGCTCCCCTGTCTAGTTTCTAGTAAGTGCTTCCTCTCTTTTTCCCTTCAGCTTAGAGTGTTAAAAGTTTCTTAGTGCTCTTAGCTCTGGGGTCTTGAAGCATTTCTCTTTAGTTTCCATAAACTTCACCATAATGTATATTTATTTATTTATTTATCTTTATTGTGATTTGCGTGAAAGGTTACAGAGCATACTGGTTTCCATGCAACAATTCATTTACATTCTATTTTGTGACATTGATTCCAATCCCCATAATGTAACAGCATTCTTCCCACTTCCTCCCTGTGCCACCAGAATTTTTAAATGATGTATTTATTAAACTGTCGTTTTAAGTTACTCACTCTGAGGGGGTCACATGTTCCTATCAGGGCCATGAATGATAAATGCAGTAGAATGAAGGACAGGGTAGTACATATTTAAATGCATTTGGTTCATGAATGGAGAAGGACTTAGTGACAGTTTAGAATTGGAATGTGATAAAGAGGGAAATAACAAGGATGACATCCAGATTTCTGGCTTGACCAGCAGGTGAAGGAAGGTACCCTTTGTCAGAGATGAGGAAACTAGTAGAAAACTCATGTGGAATGAAAACAAGCAGGAGTTCACTCTGGGCCATTTTGCTGTTTTGTTATATGCCATCAAGTCGGCCCCGACTCACAACGACCCCTCCTTGAGTTTCCGAGGCAGTATCACTACGGAAGTAGATTGCCTTATCTTCCTTCCGAGGAGTGGCTGGTGGATTTGAACTGCCAGCCTTCTGGTTAGCAGTTATGTGCCTTAGGCACTATGCTACCAGAGCTCCTACTCTGGGCCATGTTGTTGTTGTTGTTGTTGTTATGTGCCGTCTAGTCAGCCCTGACTCACAGCGACCCCTCCTTGGGTTTCCGAGGCAGTATCACTACGGAAGTAGATTGCCCAACCTTCCTTCCGAGGAGTGGCTGGTGGGTTTGAACCGCCAGGCTTCTGGTTAGCAGTCAAGTGCCTTAGCCACTATGCTACCAGAGCTCCCACTCTGGGCCATAGTAACTGGAAAAGTCCATCAGACTGTGAAATTAGTCAAGAACTTAGAAGGGGAGACTAGGTTGCTGTTATACATTCTGTGTTAATGAGTACATCAATGATACATGTGGTGTGAAAATGAACAAGAAAGACTGTGTCTAGTCCTCATGGAAGTTATAGTTTACTCTGGAAAATAGATATTAAAGAAAAAGTAAATGACAACATTAAATTAATGCTATACCAAGAATGTACAGGAAGGGATAAGACAATATTATGAGAAGAAAATCTATTTTAAGGATTGAAAGAATTGACAGTTTAAATTTTGTCTCAATGGAGACATGGAGAACAGGTGAAAAATCAGAGAAGTGATGTTTCAGGCAGTTGAAAAAAATATTTGTTTTAAATTCCTGTGGAGAGAAGAAAATTAGTGCTATTGAGAAACTGAAAATTGGCCAATGTGGCTGAAGATTACTGAGTAAAAGAAAAAATGGCATAAGATTAAATAGTATAAAATCAGGTTATTATGTTCTGCTAAAGACAGGTCTGTTAGGTTCTGACTGCTGGGTTTCTATTTACTTCCCAGAGACAAAGTAGCATAACTCTAATACAAATCCTAAAATGACCTCAAGTGTCATGATATCTCATTAGGAGTTGTCCCATGTCATAAATTTAAGTGGAATATTCAGTATTGTTCAAAGGAGCTGTGGGGTGTAGCGCCTAAGGCATTTGACTGCTACCCAGAAGGTTGGTGGTTCAAATCTACCAGCTACTCCATGGAAGGAAGACTGGGCAATCTAGTTCTGTAAAGATTTGCTGCTTTGGAAACCCAATGGGGGTCGCTATAAGTCTGAATCAACCCAATGGCAGTGGGTTTGATTTTTGGTTATTCTGTAGTTAAGCACTATCGTGTAAGGGCATTGATAATGAAAACAGTATATTTGATATATTAAATCACACCAAAAACAAACACATAGAATGCTAATATTTATGTTCCCTATAACTTGAATGGAATTTCATAAACCAGAAAGTATTTGTGTTTTTTCCATATGTTTCCTTTACCAAAACTATCAATGGAAACTTAGGACAATGAAATCTCAATGGTTACTCAAGATTAGTTTTAGAAATTTTAACTGAGAGTTTAGCATAAATTTAATAATATACATTTCCTAACAGAAGTTAGTATTTTCACTGGTTTAGTGAAATATATTCATAGTTTAACTCTAGGTTGCCTGCAGTCACTTATTTCTGGTACAGATTACAAATACTCAATGAATGAGTTATAGCTCCGTTCAAGAGTCACACATTTCATCTTCAAATGTAAATAAATAAATATTTTAAATGCAAACTAGCTCATATTTAGTGCTGCTATATGCCAGGCATGGTTCTAAACTCTTGGCATATGTTAGCACATTTAACCCTTGAAACCATCTTATAAGGCAGGCAGTATTATTATCACTTTTTAGAGATGAGGAAGGAGCTCTGGTAGCATAGTGGCTAAAGCACTTGACTGCTAACCAGAAGGCTGGTGGTTCAAACCCACCAGCCACTCCTTGGAAGGAAGGTTGGGCAATCCTACTTCCGTAGTGATACTGCCTCGGAAACCCAAGGAGGGGTCGTTATGAGTCGGGGCCGACTCGACGGCACATAACAACAACAACAACAACAGAGATGAGGAAACTAAAGCAAAGTGCCTAAGGATAAGCATTTAAATGAGGCACTCTTGCTTTAGACTCCCTATCAGAGCTCTCACTGTTTTGCATCTTTTAATTTAAAAACAACAACAAAAAAAGATCCATTTCAAAGCATGTAAATTATTATTTTATTGAATATAAGGTGTCTAAAAATGATTGGGTTAGCTCCTTATCACTTGTCTTTTCTTGTATGACAACATCAAACAATTTACAAACTTAGGAGTGCTATAGAAATTCATGAAACTCCTCAGTAATTCTTATAATCAAGACTATTTCTCTGCTCTCAGAGAAAGTGTTATTCAAATCTCTTTCTTCTCTATTCTAATACCTGTAAATAAATGCAGTAATGATTTGGAAGCACTTGCTGCTTTGACTAATCTGTTGATGAAGCCAAATTGGATGTTCTTACTAGAGTAAATTTAATCCTCTTTTAAATGATGGAGATAAATAGACAATGGCAAAGAAAAGTTATCTATTTATCATCTATCTACTCCACACATATTGCTTCTAATGCTAGAAAACAAAACACAAAAACAAAACAAAAAACTCACTGCCCTCCAGTAGATTCTAACTCATGGGGGCCCCTTTTGGGTTTCTGAGGCAGTAAATCTTTATGGAAATAGATTACCCAGTTTTCCTTCCTTCCGGGAAGTGCCTGGTGGGTTTGAACCACCAGCCTTCTAGTTAGCAGTCAAATGCCTTAGGCACTATGCCACCAGAGCTCCTTTAATACTAGAATCAAATAAAATTTTAGGTTCATGAAAATCTAAGACTTTTAGCTACTTTATTTTTGAAAAGTAAAATTCCAACAATTCACTAATGTTATTTCTCAATTTTAATATGACTATGAATGCCATTAATTCTGTAAAGGATAGAAAGTTCCTATAAGTTATTACACATATTTTGTTAGATATATGTCTAAACTATCAAGATGATTTATCTTGAGACGCGTCTAAAAGTCTATAGGCCCCCCACTGTTTTAACAACTGTGATCCATGTATCATCCAATTACTTGGTCCAATTTGGATAGTTTCATTATATGTAACTATACATTTTACTCTCTGTCATTATTACAAATTGATCTCAGTGACAAAATGTTATTCACTGTTTTAGGAATAATAAAAACAAACAAATCAACAAAATACTTCAATAAAGCATAGGTTTTTAAATAGGTGACAATATAATCACACACTTTTAGGTATATACTTCTAGGTATGATTCAATGTATATTATTTTTAAATACTGATTTGCAATTTAATACTTCCTATGTCACTTTCTTGCTGTCAATAAAACTATCCAGTGAGAAACATGGCTTGGCTGTTAAGGATGTCTTTTGTAAAGGTTATTGTCATTTTGAGTTTCTTTTCCAGGAGATATTTTGGTGTTTGGAATTTAATTCTAGGATAAAGTGTCAAATATGAGGTTGTCGGCTACGTAAATACTAACCCTCTACCCTCAATGCAATTTCAAAGAGCAACTCAGGTGAGAGTAAATAAATAAATAAAAGGTTTGGTTAATGTTGGACATTTGCTTGGTACCATGTCATTCAGAACTCTTTCCATTTAACAACAAAATTTGCATTGACATATGAATGATGTATAATGCAGTGTAATTACTTACGGGGTCTTTGAAAAGAGAAGCCCTTTTTTTTCCAAGTGATTTAACTTTGAAAAGGAATTACTTCGCATGCCCTACAAATACTATTAAAGGCATTTTATGAAGCTTTTTTTTTTTTTTTTTTTTGCATATTTCTACACATGGACAGACTATTGTGTGTTCTAAAACCTATATTTACATGACACACTTTTATGGTCCAATGGGCAAACACTACTTAGTCCTAAAATAACATCACAGTAATGACTACAGTCAAGACAGCAAGAACACTCCACCATTATTATCCATATCAGACTGCACCAGATGGGGTATCTGTGGTGGAGTGTTGACAATGGTGAAGAACAACTGTTTCTGGTATATTTTGTGTATTGTTAGGCACAACAGTATTGCATTCCAAATAAGCAGTGCATATACTGCTTCACTTAAAGAAATGTATCAAATTCTATGTTTGCTTTTTTTTTTTTTTATTTGAGTTTAGTGGAGAAATATATGACACAGAAAATTGAGGGTAGGTTACATTAAGAAAGATTTTGCCAAGTATAATAGTATAAATAGGTTTTTCAGCCTCATCAATGATGATATTTTTGAGTTGCATCATTCTTTGTTGTAGGGGGCTATCCTGTATATTGTAGGGGGCTATCCTGTATATTGTAGGGTATTTAACAACCTCTGGCACCTAGTTGGAAAGGAAGGTTGGGCAATCTACTTCCATAGTGATACCACCTCAGAAACTCAAGGAGGGTTCGCTATTAGTCGGATCAGACTTGAGGGCAGAGAGTTTGACTTTTTTTTTTTTTTTGGTTTTGGCATCTAGTTGACAGTAGTTCTCCCTTCCTCCAAATTGTGACAACTAAAAATGTTTCGAAACATTGCCAAATGTCCTCTGGCCAACACATTTGCTCTTGCCTGAGAACCACGGATATCAAGGAATGAGTGTACACACACCCTTTTATTTTATAATTGAATTATGCTATTTACTTGGCCTTCTCAATGCCAGATTTTTATAAGTTTTCCGATACAAATACAATGTTTTTCTCACAAAATACTTCATCTACACATTTTTATTGCTCTTGCTCTCACTTTTTGATTTGCAGTCATTATAGCATGCAGGCATTTTGCAATATTTTTTGGTCCAAAATATTACTTCATATATTCACATGGATGACAAGAAATAAAATGAGGAATACTAAGGAACAAATAGTGCAAGGACACATCTTTTAAGAGAAAGGTCTCAAGTATCTATTGAGGAGAGGAATTAGGTCTTGCAACCCCCACTAAGCCATAGGTCCTGGAGACCTGTGGCTCTGGGCTAATTCCTGTCCACTGAAAAGAAAAAGTTCTTGACTGAGGAATAATTCATAACAAAAAAATCACTGAGTATTTCAGTTACTTTTATTATCTTCTTATGTTTCTGAAAGAGAGGCTTCTTCCAGGAAACCAGATAGTTAGAAAGAAGAGAGGGACGAGATTATTTACCACATCACTGATGATAAACATGACTTGAATTGTAATAAAAAACTGAAAAGAGGTTAGAATCCCAGCTTGTGCATCATTGTGAGTGTCCACCAATGGATCTAATTATTAAGAGAGGACTGTCAGTTCTGTCAGTAGGTGTAGTCAGGAATCCATTGTTTTAGTTAATCAAATATTCTGCTTTGCAGAGTAACCATACATACATGAATTATCAATTTTTAAATTGCTTGAATATAATAAAAAAAGTCTACTTATTATTAATTTTCCTGATACTACTTAATCTTTTTTCTTTGATAATTTAAAAGGGATTTCAGGCTATTTTGTTTGCTTTAGGGTTATCACTATAAATCTAAATTATCATTTTTCTGTAGATATGAAGAAGTAGCTTCTGATGAGGATTTCTGACTGATACAATGCCAAGAAAAACAGCTTTTAACATTCAGTATTGGCATTGAAATATTGGAAAGCACTAAATGAATATAATGGCAAATATAATTGTCTCCATTATACAGAGCATTTTACTCCATTCCCTAATATTACAAACATTCAGCAAATGTTGAAAAGCATCAAACTTTAACTCTTCTATAAATTATGAGTAAGTGTCCACTGTGTATGAATTTTTTTTTGCTAAATATTATATGATATATGGTATATTGATAAAAATAATTTAGTATTTATATTTCAGAAAAGTCATGTTTAACATTGGAAATTGTGATTTTAATGCTACAGTGATATTAAGCATATATGCATTCTTTTTCTTTAAACAAAATGGTTTAATATGTCAAATACCTACCTGTCATTCTTAATTTCTCAGGAATTTAATGTTCTGAAATAATGTGACATATTGATGTAGAATTATCAAGGTATTTTTGAAACTACAAGTAGAACACACGAACAAGGGACTTGATAGGTTAGAAAAGAAAATGAGATCTGTTTGGATGCACAAACACATTAATTCCCTAAATAAATTTATGTTCTAAAGATACAGAGCTATTGAATAGACTTGGTCAATTTCTAAAGACTTTAATTTTAATATCATTTTCTTTACAGTTCTTAAAATATTTGTCTTATGTATAAGGAACAAAAGAAGAACCAGTCTGTTGTTAATTCTTATAATTTCATCAGCTGGTAGCAGAGGACTTGTCTCTTAGTGGATAAAGCATTAGCTTTATATTCCAAAGAACAACTTTAAATCCTGTTAAGGTTATATTTTTATTAAAATTTCCATTAATTTTTCCATCAATGTGATTATAGATTAATATTAATTAATTCTTACCAGTTATTGAAAGAAATAAATTGAGTCATATCTGATTCAAAGTTAAACAAGACGCACTATTCAGGCTTTCTTGGTAACCCTTTCCTGGGGTCCAGAATTGGTTGGGGAGAAAGGGAATAAGATATCTTCAATGGCATTTTATTGAACTTAGCAATTTAAATGGCCTACTCTGATTTTTGAAAATATCAAATTACCATATGGATGATGCCTTTCTCATCAAATTTGGCTCTTATTGTTTACCAAGCAAATGAAAAAGGTAATTCTTAATGTTGGAAGTAGTACTTATGCGTATGAATTGCTGATATTAATGAGAATTCTGGGATGAGATTTCTCTGTGCTAAAAATTGCTACACTAACAAATAGATTAATATTATAGAAACTGACAACAGAATCCACTGGAATTGCTTCTTTAGAGTTTTAATTCATTATATAGCAAACAAATAATACATCTCAGGAATAGTTTAAAATTCATGCTCCTTGGGGAATTCTGGGATATTAATTTGGGCCACTAGATATCCTATGTGCATTAAGACATTCTAACCCTCCTAGGAGAAATGGGGAAGAGGACTTGAGTACCACTAGGTTCTCTGGACAAAAGCCTTTACAAACAGATGTGTGACAAAGAATTATTATAAGCTTTTAGGAGAGAATGATATTCAAAGTGGGATACAGGCTTAGCCTAAAACTCTACTTTTTAGGCATTGAGTGTTCCATTCTCTGAACTACTACAGGAAGAAATAAAGTGTATGATCAACATTATTTTCATCTAACTGTCAAGGAAGGTTTACACTATTCTAGGATTTAAAGAAGGGTACAGGACTTAAGTTTTAGAGCCTCACACTGTGATATTAAAATTTAAAGCTGAACTCTAAGTACTAGTATTCCTCTATATCTTGCTAGGCTGTCTCTCCCTAAACTGTAAAATGAAAGGAGATTTCTATTTCTTTAGGAAAAAGAATACTAAAGAAATATATCTTAAACACAATCTTGAATATAATCGGTCAGAGAAGCCCCCAAAAACTAAAATGCATATGTTAAATATTTGTGATGTTTATTGAGATGCTTTTATAGTAGGGAAGTTTAGACAATTATTTTTACCAGTAAAAGTAACAACCAAGGTTTATTAGACATTCTTGTGCCAAGCATTGCCACAACTTTTAATTTCATTACACCCACACAGTACCTCTATGAGAAAGGCATTTTTTATTATTTTTCCCATTTTTAAGATACATAAATTGAGATTTAGAGGTTAATTAACAAAGACAAAATATTTAGCAAATAGCAGAACCAGGCAATGACAATCTTAAAATGTCTACTTTTAAACATGTCAATTTTACTGGAAAGATTATTGTAAGCAGCATTTCTAGAGAGACACAAAAACTTGAGAATATATCAATTCTATGTATCATAAATTGCAAGAGGGTGTGCAAAGTCCATCTTGAAATAGTCTGACAGCCAGAATTATTACATTAAATCTAAAATGTTCTACCAATCTACAGATACACATTCCCCATGAAGAAGGGGTGTAAAAAAGACCATCATGCCCAAATGTACCCAAAACACATGCAATCCATATGGGGCCTGGGTGATCCAGAGCAGGGTTCAGCACTTTTTATTAAGATTGTGTTTCATTCCGTTAAGACTGTGCTGGCTGAGTGCCAACTAGCAAGCAATTAAGACTTTGTACTTGCCTGCATTTTAGTAGCTCTCCTCATGAAACACACAGCCACATGGGAGTTGAAGCTTTGCCAGCACGGGTCACGGTCTGGGAGCAGCATCAGTAGAGCTTCTGTACTCTAAGGACTCATAGTCTTCTGGGAAGTTGGTGTGAGGATGGATGATTGATTGACTGTGCCTATGACAGAAGATGAAGAAGGGAACTGTTAAGAAATGGAGACTCTTGGGTGATATCAAAAGTAGAATAAGGATAAGGAAAAGAAAGCAAGACACTACCAAAGAATTTAAAGGAAAAATAGATGAGAAAATCACTTCATAAAATTAAGGAGTTTAGGGATTAAATAAATGGAGGAAAAGAACTTAAACTGCAGATAAGAATTCCTTACCGTTGAAATTGGACTATGCTCTCATTCATCTTTCTTTCTTTCTTTCCTCCTTTCTGCCTTTCTTTCTGCTGTCTTTCTGTCTTCCTTCCTTCCTTCCTACTTTCCTCTTTCCCTCCCTCCCTCCCTTTTCATCTCCCTCTCCCTCCACTCTCTCTGGCTTTCTGTCTTTATTTAATAACCAACACACCTATGCTGAGCACCTAAAATGTTACAGGTACGGTGTTAGGGGCTAAGGAGGTGGAGATGAGTGAGATAGCTTCATATGAAGATGAGTAAAGGAAGAAGCAGAGTCACTATCTCCGTCAGGTTCCTTAATATGCCATTTGGTAGGCTCTGATGTAAGTGGCATCCCTCAGAGGGGTGCAACATGTCAGCCCATACTGCTTCCCTCTCTTTATTCATGAGCCTGAAAGGATGCATAACTGATCTTGGCTTCAGGCGTGGCACCTGAGAAAAATTATCAAGCTTTATATAAAGATAAAGGGACAAACTTTCAATTTTACCAACAAAATAGGCTCAATCGGTGGTTTCAAATCTGATTTATTTTTTAAGAACTCATGGCATGATTTTACAGTACAGATTTCTGCTGTTTGCTCCTTGAGGTTCTGGTGCAATAGGGGTTATTATGTGCCACCGAGTCAGACCTGACTCATAGTGACCTCTCCTTGGGTTTCCGAGGTGGTATCACTATGGAAGTAGATTGCCCAACCTACCTTCTGAGGAGTGGCTGGTGGGTATGAACTGCCAGACTTTTGGTTAGTAGTCAAGTGCCTTAGGCACTACACTACCACTAAGCAGATATATTCTCATGTTGTATACATTACACTGAATAATTGTGAAAACTCAAATCAGAAAAACAATATTTATCTTCTTCACAATAGACTTTGTTAGATTAAAGTTAATGAAGAAGTAACTGTCTCTCCAGATATATCTTTTACTTAACCAATAAAAATCCAAACGTTTTCAAGATGTTCTTCAAATTATTAATTTGGCATCTTAAAAAATTTCACTGATGAATGAATATGAAAAAAAGAAAAACTTACATCCATTATTTTCAGTGATATATTTATAGTATTAACTAAAATGTAACTATATTTAATTAGTAATTTATACTTTTATACTATTTAGAAATAGGCTGGAAACTAGGTTTATATTGAGCACTAATCTCATTAGCGATTAAATGTCTTGACTCTATTAGTCTTCCAATAGCATGCAAAGATTATACAACTTTATTCATAAAGTCATGGTCTACATTAAACAGTCTTAAAACATTTTGCAAATGCTCAAATATATGAGTAATAGAAATTGTTTGATTTGAAAGGTTATTTTTTTTTTAGTGTTATAAGCTTTTACTTAAAATTTTATACATATTCCTGATCCATCAGGAGGTAAGATTGGAACAAGTCAGAGCAGAGTAGAGATGAGAAATCGAGAGCTGCCTCCTCAGCCAACATATTAGCTACAATAGGAGCTTCTAACTCAGAATTCTGGAGCTACACAGAACCTGGATAGAACAGTACCCCATTTTAAACTTTCTTTCTGAGTAAATTCCTAGTAAATTGTGTATTAAAATGGATTCCAATAGATATGTATGTTAATCCCTAACTGGTGATCCATTTGAGTGATATATTCCTCAATGCCCTATGCAAATTAAGGCACATATAGGAGGCACACTGAATAATGTAAAGAAAAATCAGATGCAGTGGGGTCAATTTCATCTCATGGTAACACATGTGTGTAAGAGCAGAACTCCATAGGATTTTCAATAACTAACTTTTTACAAACAGATAGTCAGAAATTTCTTCTGAGGTGCCTTTGGGTGAACTTGAACCTCCAAGTTTTTGGTTAGCCCCTGAGCATGGTAACTATTTACACCACCCAGGCATGAACTTATCTGTCAAACTCAACTATGGTTGAATCTCTAAACTCCATTCACCAGTCAAATTGCCCTGACCAAATTAGTGAAATTTTTTAAGTCTCCTTTATTTTACCAGTAAAGTGAGCATAAAAAATGTGTCCTTTTCATTTTAGCTCAGGTTGATCTTATGCAATGAGAATGACGTACAATAGTCTTTTCTTGCTTTCTTATAAAAAAGTCTAAAAGATTTTGGAAAATTGTTCCAACTCCTTCAGCTCCATCAGACCATATTCCTTTCATTTTATTACATTGTTGTTGTTGTTGTTATGTGCCGTCGAGTCGGCCCCGACTCATAGCGACCCCTCCTTAGGTTTCCGAGGCAGTATCACTATGGAA
>NW_006921610.1:14534769-14540209 GCF_000298275.1 Orycteropus afer afer
CTGGATAGAGTGGGAGAACAATGAGAAACAAAACTCAAAATCATTAATTAAAAAAAAAAAAAAAGACCAGGTTTACTGGTCTGATAGAGCCTGATGGAACCACTCAGGCTATGCCTAGCTGGCCTTCAGATCTGAAATTGAACCCACTCCTGTGGCTTCCAGCCAAACCAAAGACAGGCATATGAGGTAAACATTTACAGATACTCCTAGGTAGGTATACTCCTAGGAAAGATCAATCATAGGAGAATAGAAGGGCTGTGAATGCACAGAGAAACAGCTTGGGGGGCAGGAGTGCATGGGATGGAAGGACAAAGGGAAGAGGTAACTATGGGAAGGAAGTGAGAGAGGAGCTGTTGCATTGTGGGAAATTGCAGTCAATGTTCATGAAACAAAGTGTATGTGAACTGCTGTGTGGAAAGTGAATTTACTCTGTAAATTTTCACCCAAATCACAATAAAAATAAATAAATAATAGTTTCTATAGTGATACTGCCTCGTAAACCCAAGGAGGGGTCGCTATGAGTCATGTCTGACTCGACAGCACATAACAACAACAACAACATAAGCAAGGAATTGCCACTACTTGTACCATGTAACTGGGGAGACTATCTTTTTGAATTTCAAGTTCTCAAATGTGTTGGTCACAACTTAATATATAATAATTATTTACTAGTGTCATCTATTAATAATCATATTGTATATATTTTTTTATAAATCACTTCATTTTCAATATGCTTAGGCAAAAACATACTTCCAGAAAGTCAGGTTTGTCTGAAGGTTTGAATAAAGAAAGGAATAAAACTCTCTAAATATAGAGTTCTGGGTGAGTATGTGTTTGTGGTGGTTATCTTCCCCTGGGGATTGCAGTGAAACAACAATACCAATGATGATTAGGACAACAACAAAAAGCAAAAGCAACTGGAATGGCCCAGAGGTAGGAATTCCATCTCTTTTTTGAGATTTATTTTGCGAGTGCAGGATTGCTTAACTTGCACAACTTTGTTGTTGTTATCGTTATTGTGTACCATTGAGTCAATTCCAATGCATAGAGATCCTTTAAGCCTTATGTGATTTCCTAGGCTATAAATCTTTTTTTTTTTCTTTTTTAATGTGAGTTGGGTGAAAATTTACAGAGCAAATTCACATTCCATACCAAAATCAAACTCACTGCCTTAGAGTCGGACCTGACTCATAGCAACCTCTCCTTGGGTTTCCGAGGTAATATCACTACAGAAGTAGATTGCCCAACCTTCCCTCTGGGGAGTGGCTGGTGGATTTGTACTGCCAGCCTTCTGGTACAACAGTTCACATACACTTTGTTTCATGTTACAATGCAACAGCTCCCCTCCACTTCCTCCCAATATTTACCTCTTCCTTGCATCTATCACTCCATGCACTCCTGCCCCCTGAGCTGTCTCCCTGTGCATAAACAGTCCTTCTTTCTCCAATAATTGTTCTCTCCAAGGAGTGTATCTACTTCAGGTAACTCTTCAACTCATATGCCTGTCTTTTGTTTGGCTGGAAGCCACAGGTGTGGGTTCAATTCCAAACCTGAAAGGCAGCTAGGGACCATAGTCTCAGTGGTTCCACCAGCTCTATCAGACCAGCAAACCTGCCCCCTCCTTTTTTTTTTACAAATGATTTTGAGTTTTGTTCCACATTGTTCTCCCTCTCTATCCAGGATCTCCTACATAGGTCCTCCTCTAAGTGGTTGACAGGGGTAGCCAGACACCATCTAGTTCTTCTGGTCTCATAGTCATATAGGCTGCTGATCACAAAGTGTAACAATTGCTAGGACCATGAATCTTTGGTTTTCTTTATTCTTTGCTCTGGACAAGGAGAGACTCAGACTCATCATTGTATCTAGATGGCTGCTTGCAAGCTTTTAAGATCTCAGTCACTACTTGCCAAAGTAGGAGGTAGAACAATGTTTTGTGTAGTACGTTATGCCAGTGGATCTTGATGTTCCCTGTGGCTATGGTTCCAAGCCCACAGGTTCAACTACTCAGTCCCTCTGGGTAGCCATCTGTGACCAAGAAATGACTAAAACCTTGTCCCTTGACATCTCTACTATACACCTGGAAATTCAGATCATACAAATACATTTATAGGACCATTGTCTGCCAACCCTATATATGGTCTTGGGTATATTCCTTGCTTCATACGCATACCTAATAGTTCAACCTGTCCACCCATCTATCCACCCATATACTCATGTTTGCCTTCACTGACAATGCAATACTGGATGTGCAAAAGGGTTCATCTTTGTTGTCTGTACCTCCCATGTACCTCTCTATGTCTTCCTCTTCCTTGATGTCATCATGTTGATCACTTACATTTGGTACATTGCCCTTCTCTTCACCAAAATCAATACTTATCTCTACCAATCTAACATTGTTCCCTACCATCCCCTCCTACCTCTGGTAACCAACAAAGAAAATTTCCATCCATAAATAAACCTTTCCTTGACTTTTACAATAACAGAATAATACAATATTTGTCCTTCTGTGATTGACTTATTTTACTCAGCATATTGTCCTCTAAGTTCTTCCACCTTATGTGGTGTTTTGCAGATTCTACGTTATTCTTTAGGATTGCATAATATTCCACTGTGTGTATGTACCATAGTTTGGTTAACCATTCCTCAGTTGATGAACAGCTAGATTGTTTCCATCTTTTGGCTCTTGTAAATAGTGCTGCAATGGGTGTGCATATGTCTGTTCTTGGCATGGCTCTCACTTCTTTACGATATATTCCTAGTAACGGGATGGCTGGGTCAAATGGTATTTCTAATTCCAACTTTTGAAGGAATTGCCATACTGCTTTCCACAGTGGTTGTACCATTTCACAGTCCCACCAGCAGTGTATGAGAGTCCCAGTCTCTCTGCATCTTCACCAGCATTTGTTATTTTCTGTCTTGTTGAATTTTTCTACTAGTGCTTGAGAAGATGGTATCTCATTGTTGTTTTGATTTGCATCTCTCTAATGGCTAATAATCATGAGCATTTCTTCATATGTTTGTTGACTGCCTGAATATCCTCCTTGGAGAAGTGTCCATTCATGTCTTCTGCCCATTTTTAATTGGATTGTTTGTCTTTTTGTTATTGAAGTGTTGGAGTTTTCTATAAATTCTAGAGATAAATCCCTTGGCAGATATGTCATTGCCAAATATTTTTTTTTTCCCAATTTGTAGGTTCTCTTTTGAGTCTTTTGGAGAAGTCTTTGGAAGCACATAAAAATTTAATTGTTAGAAGGTCCTATTCATCTAGTTTCTCTTCTGTTGCTTGTGCATTTTGGGTTATGCTTGATAGTTTATTTATGCCATATACTAAGGCCCCTAAATTTGCCCCTAGTTTTTCCTTGAGGAACTCCATAGCTTTAGGTTTCACATTTAAGTATTTGATCCCTCTGGAGTTAGTTTCTGTGTATGGTGTGAGGTACAGATCTTGTTTCATAGGGTATAAATCTTTATGGGAGCACATGGTCAGGACTTTTATTCAGCAGAGCTGCTGCACAGCTAACTGCATGTCATTTCTAAAGTCCTAGGCCAAAGGAGGTAGGGCACTGATCATGACACATACAGAGCTCTCATAAAATAATCAGACATTTGTGAAACTTACATACAATGCTAGTAAATGCCATGGAGTTGATTCTGACTCAGCGACCCAATGGGACAGAGTACAACTGTCCCATAGAGTTTCCAAGGCTTTAAATCTTTATGGAAGTAGACTGCTTCATCTATCTCTCATGGAGCAGCAGGTGGATTTGAACTGCCAACATTTTGTGTAGCAGTAGAATGCTTTAACTACTATGCCACCAGAATAGCCTAATGCAATGTAAATAATTTACAAATATTTCTCCCAGGTAGGATATCATCTGTTTAATAAAATATTTTAATATTAGGGGAAAATTCTCCTGAATTCTGCCCTACTAATGAATTTCTCAGGGATTTTTTCAAGCACATAGTGCAAGAAACAAACATTTTATTTTGGCAAGGGGAGTATTGGAGAAATATTTGCAATATTTTTTGCTAAGCCCTCCACGAGTCACTTTGACCTGGCAAATATCTGTTCTAGCAGACTTTACTACAGCTAAAGCATGCATCAATCTGCTGTTTTAACCTTTTGAAATTAAGCCTTGTATTTTCTTGAAGGAAGTAGTCATTGGTGAAACCTTTCAAGTTTTCAACTTCATTGCAATAAGGTGCCTGGAAGAGAAATCAGAATGTTACCTCAAGGGAATGGATTAGAGGGAATTGAATGCATCTCTACTTACTTTCTTGGCTCATCGCATTATGGATATGAGGGACCTAAAAGTAAATGGTGGTCAAAAAGAACAAACACATTTATCAGAGCAGTTAGAAAACACTGTTTTGATATTTGCCAAGTTCCTTCTCAATAACATGTTTGGCAGCTACCAAATGACATGGCCTGCCCAGAGTTGATTTTGATGAAGCCTCTGGGATGTGTTAAAAAGTAAACTAGAGCAAATCACATACTGGAAAGCATAACTCAATCAAGGAAAAATGTATGATTAAGGGTGACATGGGCAAGGAAAACTTTGCCAGAGCTCAGGGTAAATATTTGTATCAGTGTGAAGAGAAACTTCTTGACGCTGAAGTCAACCAGCTGGAATTTTCATTGTTTATAAACTTTTGTTGTTAGAGCTGAGTTTTGGCAGAAAAGGTACCAAAGAAAGAGCAATTTCCCAGCCAGAAAGTTTGAATTGTGATAAGACAGTTCAACCAGATAGGAAGGCAAAGATGAAAAGTTTCAGCTACTTTTCCCTTCCAGGATTATATTGCCAAGAAAAAAAAATTGCCTTCAATTCTACTTTGAAAAAATCCATCAGGATTAGAAAATAGAGAAGAATTTGTTTTGTTTTGTTCTGTTCTGTGTTGGAAGTTTATGGCTTCTTTTTCCTTAACAAGATGATCGGAGAAGGAGAAAAGATCTAAATGGATCCATTGCTCATTTTTTTTCTGCAAAAGAATATTGCCATATGAATCAGAAATTCTAATGACTAAAAATAAATTAGTGGCATAGTATGAAGCTCAATTTTTCAAATAGTGTCCATTAACTTCATAATGCTATTTTCTTTAACTTCATTATAGGTCATCATATATTTTTACATTGAATAGTTTAGCAAGTTAAAGGATTTTAGGACATTCGATCTATCTTACCAAGTATTTCTTTTCTTTTTTTAAAAAATACTTTATTTTATTTTTTGTTTTTGATGAGAGTTTACACAGCAAAAACATATACCAGTTCGTTTTCACATGTATATTTCACTGGCATTGCTCACAGTCTTCCAGTTGTGCAACCATTGTCACCTTCCTTTGACTGAGTTATTCCTCCCCATTAACATAAATTCATCTACCCTTAAGGTTCCTCTTTAATATTTTGAGTTGCTCTAGGAGCTCTGGTAGCATAGTGCCTAAA
>NW_006921610.1:14540309-14563857 GCF_000298275.1 Orycteropus afer afer
GTAGTGATACTGCCTCAGAGACCCAAGGAGGGGTCGCTATGAGTCGGGTCCAGCTCAACGGCATATAACAACAACAACAACTTGTCAAATTTACCCCATGTAGATGGATCTTAAAAAGAATAGTGCTCAAGGTAGACCTCTTTTACTAATTAGCTAAGCTATTGTTTGATTTTTAGTAAGACTTCAGGGGATATTGGTTTAAGGTTTAAAGATTATCTCAGGGCAACAGTTTCAGTGTTCATCCAACCATCATGGCTCCAGGTAGTCTGGAGTCTATGAAAATTTGAAATTCTCTTCTACTTTTTCACATTTTGGTCAGAATTTTTCTATAGAATCTTTGATCAGAATGGTAGCTGGACACCTTCTAGTATGGTCTCATGCAAAGGAGATAGTTGTTCACAGAGGCAATTAACCACACATTCCATTCCTCCTTCTATTCTGGACTCATCATCTTCCTCTGTTGCTCCAGGTGAATAGAGACCAACGTTTGTGCTTTGGATGGTTGCTTGCAAGCTTTTAAGAACTTAAAAAGACACTACACAACAACCTAGGAGGCAGAAGCCTAAAACACATAAATAGGCCAGTTAACAGGGATATCCCATGAAACCAAAAACATCCCTAACCAAGGAACCAAATCTCATGAAGTGTTTGGTTATATTTAAGTACTTTTAGCAGCCTACTCTTCTTTTTTGCGGGGTCTTTATTGTAAATACATCTATCACACAACTTTTGCAAATTCAACTTTTTACAGGTGTACAACTTATCAAAAGCAATTACATTAATTGTCTACATAACCCTTCAAAAAATCATGCAATTTATTTTTTTATCACCATAAGCCAAAACTCAGTATTCCACAATTACTTCTATTTTCCCTCTCCTTCCCACACCTGATAACCATTAATAAATTTTGCTTTCGATACAGTTGCTTTTCCTTTTCTTCTTATATAAGTGAGAGCATACAGTATTTGTCCTTTTGTGATTTACTTATTTTCTCAGCATAATGTCTTCAAGCTCCATCCATGTTGTAGCATGTGTCAAGACTTCATTTCTCTTACTGGTTGAGTAGTATTCCATTCTATGTAAGTATGCCTGTACCACATTTTGTTTATCCATTCATCCATTTTTGGGCCTTACGGTATTCTGAGCTTTTGGCTATTGTGAATAGTGCTACAATGAATGTTTGTGTACAGTTGTCTGTTTGAGTCTCTGTTTTCAAGATTTTGGTGGTTATATGTATGAGTGGAACTTCTGAATCACATAGTACTTCTATTTTTAGTTTTTTTTGGAACCGTCACACTCTTTTCCACAATGGCTTTATCATTTTTCATTCCCACCAGCAATAGGTACAGGTTCTGATTTTCCCCAAATTCTCACCAATATTTGATATTTTCTTTCCTTCTTCCTTCCCTCCTTCCTTCTTCCTTCCTTCCTTCCGTTCTTTCTTATCTTAACTATCCTAGTGGCAGTGAAATAGTATCTCATTGTGGTTTTAATTTGTATCTCTCTGATAGTTAAAGATATTGAGTATCTTTTCATTCATTTGGTGTCCATTTGAATGTCCTGTTTGGTGAAATGTCTGTTCTAGTCATTGTCCTTTGGTTGTTAAGTTGTTGACGTTTTCTATATATTTTCTTTATTATATTCTTATCAGATATATAAGGAGCTCTGGTTGTGTAGTGGTTAAGGCATTTTCCTGCTAACCAGAAGGTTGATGGTTCAAACCCACCAGCCCCTCTATGGGAAGAAGATAAGGCAATCTACTTCCATAAAGATTTACAGCTTTGGAAACCCAACAAGGATCTCTATGTATTGGAATAGACTCAATGGCAGTGAGTGGTCAGCTATATAGATTCTGAAGGTATTTTCCTAGTTGGTAGCTTGTCTTCTCACTTTTTCTGTAAAGTTTTTAATTTTTATGAGGTTTTTTTTTGTGCTGTGTGTACATTGGTTATGGTAATTGTTGTTGTAGTTATTTGCCGTCGAGTCGGCCCCGACTCATAGCGACCCCTCCTTGGGTTTCCGAGGCAGTATCACTACGGAAGTAGGATTGCCCAACCTTCCTTCCGAGGAGTGGCTGGTGGATAATCCATTGTAAAATGCTAGATCCAACTGTGCTGCCTTTGCATTTTCTTCTAAAAATTTAATGGTTTTAGTTTTCACATTTAAGTCCATATTTCACCTAACTTGACAATTTCACCAACTACTTCTATTAAAAGGATACCTGTCTTTTCTCACTAAGTTATACTTTGTTGTACTTTTTTTAGAATATTAGAGGAAGCCAAAAGTTATAAATCAAGCCATAGCACAAGGACATGGGCTTGTATAAGAATTTACAGTAGTTCAGTACAAATAAATCAACTTTCAGGTGGAGAATGAGGGATTGTTAGAAACTGTATCCTATAACTTAGTCATTCTCCTCTAAAAAATAAGCACATAACTGGTGCTCATGTTAGTAAAGGCAGGGCACCCCAAGCCTTGTTATTTTCAGGAATGGATTTCTGCCAGAAACCTTCTCTGCAGCATGGCTCGCCTCTGACAAATGTCATTTATGTCTCCTTTGGGGTAGCCTGGAAGCTGCCAGTGTGACTCTCTTCTAATGAATGAGTAGAGAGAGCCACAGGGCAAGAAATGAAGGGAATTCCAAATCCTTATCAAAGGTGATCTTTTCCTTTAATAATTGCATATTTTAAATATACTTCAGTCCAATTGGCCTAAGATATAGCACAATAATACTTGCTTTTCAGAAGGCTTCATTACATCTACCTAGAAAGGATATCAGTTTTGAGAAACACTCCACTTGAATGAATTGAAAGCCAGCCCTGCCAACACAGAAACAGGACATATCACTAACATAACCACATTGCCCTGCTGCTCTAAGAATAGAAACCAAGCCCCTGCTCGTATAATTAAGAAATCTTCCCTTCCTGTCTCTGGACTTTAGAGACCTGGATCACTAACTAATTCCAATTTAGGATGCTTTTTGATAAGGATTTTTGTAAATTAAGAAGTAAGCTGAACGCAAACTTTTCATTATACCTTTCTAAGCTACTACACTCCACTTTTGAAGTACAGTCTGGGTTACACTGGCCAAATTACCAGCCTTTAGAGTAAGGCACTGTTTGCTAGCATCACACTGATGGTATATTTTCAGGAGCCAAATACATGCTGATGACTCTCACCTGAAGCTTGCACATTTCTGTCCATTTACTGTGAATTCTCATGTCATGGAACTGAAAGGAACTAAAAAAACACAAAAATGAAGGTAGAGATAGAAAGCCTACCAGGTTGGAGCCCCAGGCTCAGACACATTTAGCATTTTAGTTACACAAAGTCACACACAGATAAAAGAATGGCCAACCAGTGAAAGATTTGAAGAAGGCCAAGTGGTACCTTTCTTATCCCCTTTCTGCCTCTCAATGACAGGACATTCTCTAGGTCATTCTGTGTTGTGGATTGGGACCCTCTGGCATTATATTTTAATTAAATGGTCCGATTATTAATGTGTGAAAATCAGTCATTGCAAATGTTGAGCTAACCATTTTTTCATACATAATGTGTCCATATCAATATTATAACAGCCATATACTAAAGATTGACAGGGTCACTTTTAAAGAAGAAGCCCTGACAAATATTTGTGTTAAAGATTCTTAGGATCATATTAGGGGACTAAGAAGTCAAGTTTCATTGCTGATATTTGGTGACAGAAAAAGGATTCAAACTCTGTTTGTAGGTCCATTCTAGAGCTCAACAGAGAAAATGAACTATTATATACTTTTTGTATTAAAAAATATAATATTTTCTGTCAAGTCAGTCCTGATATATGGCCACCTGCTGTGTGTCAGAGTAGAACTATGCTACACACATTTTCAAATCCTGATTTTTCAGTAGATTTCCAGACCTTTCTCCCAAGGACCTCTGGGTGGACTCAAAAAGCCAGGCTTTCAGTTGGCAGCTCTGTGTGTTAACCATTTGCATCATTCTGTTTCTCCATTTATTGTGCACTAATGTGTGGTCAATATTCTGTTTAAAAAAAAAGAAAGATTCAAAACATTTTTTTTAAAAAAAGAAAGATTCAACATATTTTTTTAAAAAAACTGTCCATATAGCCTAATTTATGGACAGTTTTGACCAACTCGATGGCAATGGGTGGGTCCATATAGCCTAATGTCACTTGTTTTGGTATCCAGTTATCTCCCTTTTTTCTTTTTTTATTTTGGATAACCACCACCTTATCTTATGGGAATTCTTCCCCTCACTTCAATCTTATGTTACTATGGAAGCTATCACATTAATATAATTTTTACCTGTCATCTACATGTGTTTGATTGGTTCAAGTTCAGAAAATCAGAATACTTCCTAAGAATTTGAGATACTAATCAGAAAGTCCAGCTCAGTGTAGATGCTTTCTTGAATGGAAGAGATGCAAATATCAGGCTTATGGGTGACCTTGTACTTCATTATAGATTGAGAAGGAGATAAAGCCAGATAGCAGCAACAGGAAAGAATGGCAAAGAGAGTAGAGGTAAACAAAGAGCAGAGAGTTTTCATAATTCTTAGGTCTCTACTATCACTTTACCTGGGCCTACCTATGGCCATCTCCATGAGACATTTCAACACTGTTAAAAAAGAGAAAAAAAAAGACCCTCTGTTTAACTTAGTTAAATTGGGTTTCTGTTGGCTGCAAAACTGGTTAGGCTAATTACTATCACCACTGCTCTAAAGGAAATGATAAAAGTGTTTATTAAATGTCCGGCTCTTTATATTCATTATCCTACATAATCCCTTTACCTATCCCCCAATTTTAAGTAGCTTTATTTCCATTTTACTGATAAAGAAACTGATGATCACAGAGGCTGACTAACTTATCCACAGCTTGCAAATTTCCTTAGAAATCTAGTAGAGGAAGAAAAACATTCCTGCATTAAATAAATAGAGAATGTAATGTAATTGTGAAGAACATAAGAGAAATAAGATTGTTGTTGCTGGTTGCCATCGAGTCAATTCCAACTCAGATTAAAGAGAAAGAAATATTGATGTAGGGTAGGGTAGCATGAAAAAGTAACTCAGATATGACTATCTCAGGTAAAAATGACAGAAAGTATGACTCAAACTCACTTACTGATTCAGAACTCAAAAGTCCAAGATCAGTCTTTTATTACTGCATAGGTTGATTTGGGACTCAAAGAAATTCATCAGAACTCCGTCTCTGGCTCTTGACTTTGCTTTCTTCTTTGTTGGTTTTACCCTCAGGCAGGCTTTCTCCCAGTACTTGCCCAAGGCTTCTTGCAAATTTTTTCAGGGCCTGCAAGTCTACACTTGAGGCAAGTGGAAAATGAGGACCGCTAACTCACAGTCCTCCTCTCTGCCCAAAGTTTGAACATAGGAAAGAAGCTATTACAGGCCCTGGAAGTTGACAGGAAGCTTTTTGGAACATGAGGATTTTGGTATTAACAGTATGATTTAGAGAGCAATGAGTAAACTCCAAATGGCCATGTCTTCTTGGCTCCTTAAGGAAGGGCACATCAAGAAGGCAAGTGTAGGTCCTGGATAGGGATCTAAGTTGCTTGTATCACTGGGTGGCACCCAGCAACTTTAGACTTACAACTACTCAATATCAAGTTCAAGGGAAAGATAAAGTAAACAAACAAAAGTTGTAAAGAAAACATCCTACTGGCTACAGTTGAGTCACATGCCCATCCTTGAACCAATTATTATGACCATGAAATTGTTTATGTTGATTAGCCAGACCTGGACCAGAGTACACATTTATAAGCAGGTGCTGGGAGCAGCTACACAGAACCATATGGACTAAGAGTGATGGAATGATTATGTTGCTACCTAAAGACAGGAGATGTATGTTGAACAGCAAAAAGAACTGATCCTGACTTTATAAGGATTCAAGGAAGAGTTATCATTTGAAATGTCAAGAACAGTCATAATAATATTGGTGATTCTAAGCAATATCATAAAACTAATAGCTAACATTCATTGAGCCCTTAGTAAGTGACAACAATGTTGCCATTTTATTCAGTTAATATCCTGGATATATAGACACCATTATCATCATCATTTTATAAATAAAGAAATTAAAGTTTAAGAAAATTAAGTTCCTTTTCCAGTTTGTACATGAGAAAACCAAGAGTAGAAGAAAGAACTACATAGAATCAAGCTCCTATTTTTTAGGCACTACTCTGGTGGTGTAGTGCCTAAGGCATTTATTTGACTGCTAACCAGAAGTTGGCGGTTCAAATCCACCAGCCACTCCTCAGAAGGAAGAGATATCAGCTCAGAAACCCAAAATGGGATTGCTATAAGTCGAATCAACTCAACGGCAGTGAGTTTTGTTTTTTTTTTTTTTTTTGATTATATATACACCTCTGACCCAAGCAATAAGGAGCTCTGGTGGCATAGTGGGTAAGGCATTTGGCTGCTAACCAGAAAGTCAGCAGTTCAAATGCACCAACTGCTCCTCAAGAGGAAGAAGGACATTCTACTGTCATAAAGATTTATAGCCTTGGAAGCCCAATCTGGATCAATATGAGTTGGAATTGAATCAAAAGAAGTGGGTCTGTTGTTTGCAGTTTGACCCAAACCATGGTATTTTCAATAACCTCAAATGCATGCAAAAGATGGACAATGAATAAAGAAAGTCATAGAAGAACTGGTGCATTTGAATTGTGGTGTTGGTGTAGAATAGTGAAAATACCTGAACTGCCAGAAGAACAAAAAATTCTGTTTCAGATAAGGTATAGCTAGAATGCTCCTAAGAAGCCCAAATGGCTAGACTTCATTTCATATAGTTTAGCCATGTTGTCAGAAAGGACCAGTCCTTGGAGAAGGATATAATGCTTGGTAAAGTAGAGGATCATTGAAAAAGGGGAAATTCCTCAATGAGATGAAATGACAATGGACTAAACCATAGCAGGGATTGTGAGGCTGGCACAGGACAAGATGATGTTCTGTACTGTTGTACATTGAGTTCCTCTACATTGAGTTGGAGCTGACTTGATGGCACCTAACAATCACAGCAGTAATAGATTATACATATATAGGAGTTCTGATGGCACAATGCTAAGATATTTGACTGCTAGCCAGAAGAAAGGCTGGCAGTTCAAACTCACTAGTCACTCCACAGAAGAAAGAGGGGGCAAGATACTTCTGTAAAGATTTACCACCTTGGAAACCCAATGGGGGATTCTATGAGTCAGAATCAACTCAATGGCAGTGAGTTTATATATGTCCGTGTGTGTGCGTGTGTGTGTGTGTGTGTTTTATTGACTATGCAAAAGCATGTAGCTCTGTGGATAATAACAAATTATGACTAATGCTGAACCTATACATAGAACAAGAGGCAGTCATTTGACAGGACAAAAGGATACTGCACAGATTAGAATCAGGAAAAGTGTGCATCAGGGTTGTAGCCTCTCACCATACATATGCAATCTGTATGCTGAGGAAATAACATGGGAAGCTGAGATATATGAAAGAAACACAGCATCAGGATTTCAGAAAAACTCATTAACAACCTGTGATATGCAGATGACACAATCTAAATTGCTGAAAGTAAAGAGGACTTAAAGCACTTAGTGATGAATATCAAAGACTACAGCCTTCAGTATGGATTATAACTCAACATGAAAAAAAAAAGAAAATTCCTCACTACTGAACCAATAAGCAACATCATGATAAACAGAGAAAAGGCTGAAGTTGTCAAGGATTTCATTTTGTATGGATACATAATCAACACCCACGGAAGCAACAGTTAAGAAATTAAAAGATGTGTTAGATTGGGCAAATCTGATGCAAAAGACCTCTTTAAAAATTTAAAGAGCAAAGATGTCACTTTGAGCACTAAGGTGCACTTGATGCAAGCCATGGTATTTTTGATCAACTCATGCATTTGAAAGCTGGACACTAAATAAGGAAGATTGAAGAAGAATCGATGCATTTGAATTATCGTCTTGGCAAGGAATATTGAATATAACATGGAGTGCCAGAAGAGTAAACAAATCTGTCCTGGGGGAAGTGTAGTCAGAATGCTCCTTAGAAACAGGGATAGAAAGACTTCATATCTTGTACCCTGGTCATAATTTAGGAGAGACCAGTTCCTGGAGAAGGGCATCATGCTTAGTATAGTAGATGGTCAATGAAAAAGAAGAAGATCTTCAATGAGATGGATTGATACAGTGGCTTCAACAATGGGCTCAAGCATAGCAATGATCATGAAGATGGTGCAGGAACATTCAGTGTTTAGTTCTGTTGTATATAGGGTAGAAATGAGTTGAAACCTACTTGATGGCACCTAACAACAACTACTGTCAGCCGCAGAGATCCAGGTGAGGAGAGGGAACCCAGGCATGCCCAAAGCAGCAGGGCAAGAGAGCGGGAGAAAGGAGATTAAAAGACCCAGGGACAGGGGCAGAGGAACAGTCAGCTACAGGGATCCCAGGCACGCCCAAATTAGCAGGGCAGGAGAACCGGAGAGCGGAGATGAATAGGCCCAGGGACTGGGACCAATGGGAGTGAGCCACAGGGATCCAGGTGAGGAGAGGGAACCCAGGCACGCCAAGAGCAGCAGGGCAGGAAAGTGGGAGAAATGGGATTAAAAGGCCTAGGAACCGGACAGAGGAGGATTCAGCTGCAGAGACCCAAGAAAAGGTGGTAGGAGAGGTTTCCAACAGGGAGACAAACTTATCTGTTGTTTTGTCCTACCATGGTGATGTGTTGATGTGAGTTTTGAGGCTGGACCACTGGTGTTTCAAACCCAGCTGGATGCACATGGTATACAGGTATCAGCCCAGCTTACAGACTAAGACAGGCTAGGAAGAAAGAAGAGGCCATCCACTTCTCAAAGAATTGGCCAGGGAAAACCTTATGAATAGCAAAAAAACACTGTCTGATACATTACCGCACAGCTTTATGAATAGTCCGGTTAGGTTAGAAGGCTCTCAAAATAGGACTGAGAAAGAGCTGCATCATCCGAGTAAACCCAGCCTTATTCAGATGGATAAGGTAAAGCTTTCGAGACCTCCATGTGCTGATGTGGCACCATTCAAATTGAGGAGAAACAGCTGCAGACATCCATTAATCATCAGAACATGGAATGTATGAAGTATGAATCTAGGAAAATTGGAAGTTGCCAAAAATGAAATGGAATGCATAAGGATTGATATCCTTGGCATTAGTGAGCTGAAATGGACTGGATTTGGCCATTTTAAATCAGACAACCATATGATCTACTATGCCGGGAATGACAGTTTGAAGAGGAATGGTGTGGCATTTATCATCACAAAGGATGTTTCAAGATCTGTTCTGAAGTACAATGATGTCAGTGATAAGATAATATCCATATGCCTACAAGGAAGACCTGTTAAAACAACTATTATTCAAATTTATGCATCAACCACCAAAGCCAAAGATGAGGAAATTGAAGATTTTTTACCAACTTCTGCAGTCTGAAATTGACCGAACATGCAATCAGGATGTGTTAATTATCACTGGTGACTGGAATACAAAAGTTGGAAACAAAGAAGAATCACTGGTAGTTGGAAAATCTGGCCTTGGTGACAGAAATAATGCTGGAATTTGCATGGTAGAATCTTGCAAGACCAATGACTTATTCATTGCAAACACCTTTTTTCAACAATACAAACGGTGGCTCTACACGTTGACTTCACCAGATAGAATACACAGGAATCAGATTAATTACATCTGTGGGAAAAGGCAGTGGAAAAGCTCAATATCTTCAACAAAAACCAGGCCAGGAGCATCAACTGCTCATATGCAAGTTCAACTTGAAGTTAAAGACAATTAAAACAAGTCCAAGAGAGCCAAAATATGATCTTGAATATATCCCTCCTGAATTTAGAGATCATCTAAGGAATAGATTTGATGCATTGAACACCAATGACCGAAAACCGGAAGAATTGTGGGAGGATATCAAGAACATTATCCATGAAGAAAGCAAGAGATCACTAAAAAGATGAGAAAAGAAGAGAAGAGCAAAATGGATCACAGAGGAGACTATGAAATTTGCCCTTGAGCGGAGAGTAGCTAAAGCAAATGGAAGAAATGACAAGATAAAAGAACTGAACAGAAGATTTCAAAGAGTAGCTCGAGCAGACAAAACCAATGACTATAATTAAATGTGCAAAGACCTGGAGTTTGAAAACTAAAAGGGAAGAACACGCTCGGCATTTCTCAAGCTGAAAGAACTGAAGAAAAAAAATTAAGCCTCGAGTAGTAATATTGAGACATTCTATGGGCAAAATATTGAATGATGCAGGAAACATCAATAGAAGATAGCAGGAATATACAGAATCACTGTACCAAGAAGAACTGGTCAATCTTCATCCATTTCAGGAGGTGGCAGATGATCTAGAACCAATGGTATTGAAGGAGGAAGTCAAAGCTGAAATGAAAGAATTGGCGAAGAACAAGGCTCCGGGAATTGATGGAATACCCATTGAGATATTTCAACAAATGGATGTCACACTGGAGCCACTCACTTGGTTATGCCAAGAGAGTTGGAGGACAGCTACCTGGCCAACTGACTGGAAGAGATCCATATTTGTACCCATTCCAAAGAAAGGTGATCCCACAGAAAGTGGAAATTATAGAATAATATCATTAATATCACACGCAAGTAAGATCTTACTGAAGATAATTCAAAAACGGTTGCAGCAGTATATCGAGAGAGAACTTCCAGAGGTGCAAGCTGGATTCAGAAGAGGACATGGAACAAGGGATATAATAGCTGTTGTCAGATGTATCTTGGCTCAAGGCAAAGAATACCAGAAAGATGTTTCCTTGTGTTTTATTGACTATGCAAAGGAATTTGATTGTGTGGATCATGACAAATTATGGATAACATTGAGAAGAACGGGAATTCCTGAACACTTGATTATACTCATGAGGAATCTGTACCTTGACCAGGAGGCTGTCGTTAGAATGGAACAAAGGGACACTACATGGCTTAAAATCAAGAAGGGAGTGTGTCAGGGTTGTATCCTTTCTCCACACTTATTCAATCTATGTGCTGAGCAAATAATCTGAGAAGCTGGACTTTATGAAGAAAAATGTGGCATCAGGATTGGAGGAAGAATCATTAACAACCTGAGATACACAGACAATACAAGTTTGCTTGCTGAAAGTGAGGATGACTTGAGGCACTTACTGATGAAGGTTGAAGAATACAGTCTGCAGTATGGATTATGGCTCAATATAGAGAAAACAAAAATCCTCACAACTGGACCAATGAGCAGCATCACAATAAATGGAGAGAAGATTGAGGTTGTCAAAGAATTCACGTTACTTGGTTCTACAATCGATGCCAATGGAAGCAGCAGTCAGGACTTTAGATGACATGTAGCACTGTGAAGGTCAACTGCAAAGGAACTGTTTCAAGTGCTGAGGAGCAAGGATGTCTCCTTGAGGACTAAGGTGCACCTGACACAAGCTGGACAATGAATAAGGAAGACCGAAGAAGAGTTGATGCTTTTGAGTTGTGGTGCTGGTGAAGAATGCTGAAAGTACCATGGAGTGCTAAAAGAACTAACAGATCTGTCCTGGAGGAAGTGCAGCCAGAATACTTCTTGGAAGCAAGAATGGCCAGACTTCGTCTCACCTATTTTGGTCATGTTGTAAGAAGGGACCAATCCCTGGAGAAAGATGTCATGCTTGGTAGGGTGGAGGGTCAACGAAAGAGGGGGAGGCCTTCAACGAGATGGATTGACATGGTGGCTGCAATGATGGCCTCAATTATAGCAGGGATTGTGGGGCTGGCGCGGGATCAGGCAGTGTTTCGTTCTGCTGTGCATGGGGTCGCTATGAGTCGGAAACAACTCGACGGCACTTAACAACAACAACAATAGGGTGGGCAGCAAATCATTGACTGTTTCCAGGAGATATCATGTGAAAGAAAAACATGACCTGGTATTTCAGCAGGCAGAATGAGGCCATAAATGGATGTTAATGGAATGTAGGTGATGGATCACTCTCAGAAGGACAGTAGTAACCAAAGCTGATCAGCATTTTACATCTTTGCCTTTATTTGTTAACCCTTCTTCCATATTTGATTCCAAACTTCATGCAGGCAGGGACCATGACAATTTTGTTTTCCACTTCAGCTTATTTCTTGATTTGTGTGAGATATTCAACAAATATGCAACAGGTTTGTCAGAAGAGTAGAAAGTTCCTCTTAAAGAAGTGTTCAAAAAGAATTCAGATCACCATCTTGAAGAAAAATGGTGGAGAATGGTAGAGAAGCTAACTTTTCATAATTATCCAATCCTAAGATTTTATGATGCTTAAAGTGGTAAAAATAAGTTACTTATTCGATTTTTCTAAGAAAAGGCACATCATGGATGGCACACAATGAAACTCTGGAACTGGGACTGCAGGTGGTAGGGGAAATGTGTACAGTGCTGAGAGCTAGAAATTTCAGGGAGTTCAGCTTTACTGTCTTACTATGTTCATAATTGCTTGTAAATGGAGTGGGATGACCAGAAGGTCAGAGGGAAGAATAAAGTTCATACATTTCCATAGTCCCATCAAAGATGTAGAAGACTATATTTATTAAACAAAATAATAATATTAAAAAATAAAAGCACACCACATAGTCTTGGAAACAGATTTTTTTTTTTTTAAAAAAGAACAAAAACAATAATAACAACAAAACAATAATATCTAAGAGGAATAAAATAAAGATGGAAGTAGTAAATCAGAAACAAATGGTAACAGTGCTGTGTTTTCCATCACCCTCTTTAATTGACTATAGAATGAAATGCTTTACTTAAAACTTCTCAGCCAATATCTTTGCAATGTGGTAAGTACCTGTAATTGGTTTATTACTAAAAATCAATGCTATTAAAAACCCACTTGTCTAAAAGGGAAGTCTAAATATAGGCCTGATATAAATGGGTCTTTCTACAATTATAATTTCTAAATTGGTTAGGAATATTTAATTCCTTCTGATAGGCATGTTCCACCTCCACCTAGGGAAGGGAAGAGGTGACCCTGACAGACAGAGCCAGGCATGTACACCCCAGGGACCAGCAGCTCAGGAAAAGGCTTTAGCCTTTTCGGCAGTGGTTTCATCCCTACTGGGAGACCAGCTCCTCCCCTCTCTTTCAACAACACTGAGCTTCAGTGCAAGTTCACTCTGAGAATAGAGATTAGCATTGGCTCTAGTGGGCCACAGAAACAGCAAACATATTTCATTGTCCTTGAATTTTTAGTCTCCACTCCTCTCTTTCCATTCCTGTTGCAATAAGCACCCTTCTTAAGCAACAGAGAAAATAAAATGGTAATTTTTTCCAAACACTCTACTAATATAAGCCTGGGAAAATTTTCACTTTCCCCTAGTCTTCTGTAAGCATGGGTTTGGAATCCAGCAAACATTATTTAAAAGGGCTATGATTATTTTAAAAGGGCTATGATTATCATACTAGAAATCGAAAAACAAAACATAAAAACAGTCCCAAAGTCAGATTCTTTAAATGTGCTTTCTCAGGACACACACATTTGTAGTATTTGAAGCTTGGTCCTCTGTATTCTGTTCTTTCCTCTTCATTTAATTTACCTTTGAATGACTGAGGATACAAAGCCTCAGAGAGATGACTCAGGGTGGATTAACTAGGTTCTAGAGTAATCAAGGGAGCTCTGGTAGCATAGTGGCTAAGACACTTGACTGCTAACCAGAAGGCTGGTGGTTCAAACCCACCAGCCACTCCTCAGAAGGAAGATGGGGCAATCTACTTCCATAGTGATACTGTCTCAGAAACCCAAGGAGGGGTCTCTATGATTTGAGTCTGACTCAACGACACATAACAACAACACAACAACAGAATAATCAAAGGAGCTCTGGTAGCTTAGTACCTAAGGGACTTGATTGGTAACCAGAAGGATAGCGGTTCAAACCCACCAGCCACTCCTCAGAAGGAAGGTTGGGCAATCTACTTCCATAGTGATACTGCCTGGGAAACCCAAGGTGGTGTCACCATGAGTCGAGTTCAACTCGATGGCACATAACAACAACAACAACAACAAGTAATCAAAATGAGGAGCCCTGATGGAGAAATGGTTAAGCCTGCAGCTGCCATCCAAAAGGTAGGCGATAGAAAAGCTGGGGATCTGCTCCATAAAGATTAGAAGCTAAGACACTCTGTGGGACAAGTCTACTCTGTCCCAGAGGGTCACTGTGAGTCAACCGGACAGTGCACAACAACAACAAAGTCTTAAAGGGAAGCCAGTTTTGAAACTCTCAGCATAATTCCCCGAAGAGGAAGCAGCAGCAGTGTGGATACTATTTCTGAACAGGGAAGAGGCTGGTCTGAGCACATTTAGGCCTAAGTTATAATGACCAACTTATCAATGAATGCTATTAATGCAGATACGCCACAAGCACTCAGGGATGGAGTGGCAGGTAACTTTGGATCAGCACTGGGGAGAGCAGGCATCTTATTGTAACAACTTTCAGTCATTACTGACCTGGGCTCTATTCAAACCAGTGACCTAGAAATGAAGGGCTCCAAATCCCATTACTAATTTCCTGAGCCATCAAGTCTCCCCTATGGCCTGGATCTTGTCCTGAAACCTAGGTCTCATGTTGAAATAACATTAGGCTACAGCCACTGCGCTGGCAGGCAAGGTTTTTAAAGGAAAGGGGGGAAGGAGAGAGAGAGAAAAAAAAAAAAAGCGTGTATAGAATTGGTTTTAATTATTACTTTAAAATTTTTGAGTTCCTTTTAACCTAAAAACCTGAACTGCTTTTTAAAGCCAAATGCTTGCCAGGAAGTACAAGAATGGTGTTCAAACAAACACAGCTTTCTATTTTGTGTGAATGGCGAAATGCACATGCCCCCTCCCAAACCAAGGAATAATGAGAGGAAACCAAATGAGAGGAAGTTGTTGAAAAGGAAAGAAAGAGATTAAATGAGTATTGCGAGGACAAGAAGAATATTTACTGCCAAAGTAAGAAAGGGAGCTAAATGAAAGCACCCTTGAACAGCTTTTCCCCCTCACTTATTATCTCCACGTTGCTCTAGTAATCCCTCTCATCAAAGACGGACAATTATTTTTCAGTAAAAAACAGGATTTTTGTGAATTAGGTGATGGCTTTGCAAAGTGAGCTGGAGAAAAACTGCATGTGAAGTTGTCTTTGCCTTTTTAAGAGAAAAAGCCCAGCTTTACCAAGGGTCCTGTAGATGGAGCTACAATCTGCAATTCTGAGATCACTGCCTCAACAATGAAGCAATTGTTTCCTGTCTCCACTTAGCAATTCCTCCTTCTCTTTCGGTTCTTTCTGGTTGCATGTTCTATTTATTTTAATGTATACCTTTGTGTAAAGCCTGTCTCTGAGTGGTTAGATACCCCGTTGATATGTGGCCTTCAAGGGGGAAAAGGGAGTGCAGCCTATTCCCATGACATCCTGGGGCTTTGTAGAGCCAAAAAAACCTTCTCAGGAACACCTAATCCTTGGGCTCCGTCCAAGTACCACAATCCCTCTGTACAACTGACATGGGCCACTTGGGACACTTGAGAGCTTTAGGTGTGTCTCTCTGAAGTCAGCCTCAGCCAAGCATGAGGCAAATATGCCCGACCAAAGAAAATAAATTATGTGGACTCCAATTTTCAGCAGTTATGAAGTATTAAATTACACATGCGAAGAATTCACTTTGGGATTAACCCTTTGGAACCGAAATGCAATCTTGTCACAACGCTTTTAAAAGAAGCATGCTCTGGGTAAAGCCTGCCTTTCCAAAGACAGAGAGATGGCTGACCAGGAGATGCTAAATTAAGTAAGGTTGCAATTCAATGTATTAAACTGCTACCTGGGCACAAGGGTGTATGGGTGTTGGGGATAGGGCTTCTGTCCTGTCCCTTTGGATATGCTGGGCCCTGCATGCTGGAAGTTTTGGTAGGACTATAAAGTTTAAGAACTGACTGCAGATGCTACTTTCAATACTTAGCTCACAATGCATTTTAGCATACCACTTAGTTCTTGTACCTGCTTCTTCATTCAGGTTTGGAGAACTGGTTGAAAGCCACTGGAACTTGACTGAAATCACAATTACAGAACCCCTGAAAATCATTAATCCTCTGTGATTCAGAGAGAGGGAGAAAAGAACACCCTGTCCAGCCCTTTCAAGAATTCCTGGTTCCCTATAATTATTAGAAGCAATGACTTATTAGTACATGCTGTTGCTGAAATTTAACACATAAACCCTGCATCAGACAAAGCACTACTGTTTGTTTCCCCCTTGAAAGCTGCTTTTTTTTACCAAAAGACCACAGAAAGCTGATGTCTAACAATAAGAGGAAGAAGTTAATCATGAAGAATTTTTTTTTTTTTTCAGTACTATAAACTTTTCAATAGTGCATGTTTGTAAGATGCAAAGTTGATGAAACTGGCAGCCTTGCCCCTGCTCATCTCAGGCTCATTATCAGAAAGTATGTGATGGACAGGAAGAACAACAGGATTTGGAACTGGTAAACTGAGACTCCACGCACATTGTTCACCTACTTAACTAGTTCTCTGGGGGGAGGGGGACCATATCCGTAAGAGATACTTTGAAACACATCGACTTGTGTCATTTTAACTAGTGAGAAAACTAAGGCTGGCAGAGATTCCAAAAGTTACTGAAAACCGCATAACTAGGATGAGAAGCTTCCTGACTTGCTATGTCACTTACTGTTTCCAAAACAACATATCTCTAATTAGAGAAATATCTCTGAATTCTCAGTGTCTCCTCTCCCTTAGTATAGAAGAGTGCTAAGTATTTTTTTCAAATACTCTGTATTTTGAGTTACATGGAAAATTTTGAGACATGTTTAGAGTTCAGCAAAAATAATTCAAGGCATAATAAATGAGTTCAGGGATGTTTGTACATAAAGAAAGAAAAAGAGAAAGAGAGAATGACAGGAAAAGATCAAGACAGAGAAACAGGAAGTTCCTGACATCATATATAGTTGTTGGGTGGAGTAACTAATAAAAATAATTGCTAGGCACTATGAAATAAGACGGCTGTATAAAGCTAAACCAGGATGAAACAAAATTTGCAAATGTCATGAGGCTTTTATTTTCAACAGGTGACATTTAAGAATGCAAACTATTAGGCACTCAAAATGGGAGATCAATGTAAAGAGGAAGACACACGGGGATTGACACACTTGTGAAATCAGGGTGACTAAAAAACATTGCTTCATGTTTGCAATCTTCCCCAGATGTGCTTATGTAGAAAAATGATTGATTGGAGATGTGCTTATAAAATACTTCTCTTATATTTATTGGTCTTAGATTAACACAAAAGCAGGAAAAAAAGATAAGAAAATCTGTGATAAATGGGAAAAATCAATTGATACTGCTTGTGCACAAGTGTGTATGAGCCAAAAACCCAAAATGAGAAAGGCAATAAAAAATATATATATATGAAAGCTGATCACACTCATGGTGATATTCAAACCAAACTGACTTGCCCATATCAGATCCAGCCTTACATATTTACTCAGATAAGAAAAAAAACTTTCTGTTAGTGTATGCCACAAGTTTGATTTATCACTCACTATATGACAAAGTTGCCAAGTAAGCCTATGTAATTCTCAGTGCTTACAAATATTATCAATATTATCATCACTGAAACTGGAAAAAAGACTGGAGCTGGTGGATTTGTACATCTACTGCATACTGGCAGGAAGTAGGTTTTTTAAGGCTGATTCCCTCTGTCAACAGGAATCACAAGTGGAAAGCTTAGTCCATTCAGACCAAAGGGAGTATTTCCTCCAAACTCCTTGCAGACAGCAAGGGGTTCCTGCATTGTGGTAGAAACCCTAAAAAAATTAGCTGTCTGTCCTTAAGCAGGGGTGTGCACTAAAGCATCTTTAATCATTAAAATGGTACCTTAAGTTATCTGGTCAGGAAGCAAAATTTTTCATGTACAAGAAATTTCTAAGAACTTTAACTTAATTAAAGACTGACTCTTGCCCAGATGTCAAATAGCTGAATGTATCAACTAGTAACTTTGTATGTTAGGAAGATAAGAGACACTTAGGAATTTGGAGACAAATATGAGTTAGATAGGATCCTTACCCTTCTCCCCTCAACCCTGCATTTGGCAAGACATTTTTACGTCATGAAACCTGTTGTCATTTAGTCAATTTTGATTCATGGAGAACCCGTGTGTTTCAGAGTAAAACTAAGCATAGAGGTTTCAAAGACTAATTTTTTGGAAATAGATTACCAGGCCTTTCTTTAGATGCATGACTGGGTAGAGTCTAACCTTATGGCTATCAGCTGAGGACATTAACTATTTGCAATACCCAGACACTGAATGTTTTATAAAAAGAGATTCTGAAAATACAGAAAACTTAACCAAGACTTAAATAGATGATGAAAGCAGCTCAGTGGAAATCAAAGATTTGTTTCTAAACCTCCTCATCCTCGGATTTATTTTACTGTATCATAAGGGTCCATATGTATGGTATTCCTTGTTTATGTTTTGTTGGCATTACTTTGAAAAATAATTTTATTTCGAGAGGTAGTGTGCTTCCCTCAGACATGTGCACTATTCAGTGTGCGTATGTATTTCTGAGGTTAGATTTTGGCCTGTTATGATTAAAAATATTCCTTAGTTTCCATTTGAATCTTCTTCGTTTGTTTGAACATAGAGTGAAAAATAGCTGCTAGAGCCTTTTGGTAAAGTCCACTTTTTTTTTTTTTTTTGAAATAAGCAAAAATGTTTTGACCAAAGTGTATTATGAAAGTAGGTTTTATATAAATATATATGTATAAAATAAACTCATTTGTACATGATTGAAGGGAAGCTAACTCACTATAGAAGCTTCCCTAATGTTTATATCAACCTAGCTTTCAGATTTCCTTACTGTAGAAAGAAAATAAAGGCAAGCGGATAATTGTAGAGTAAAGAGGGCTACAGCCTATAACTTGTGTTTGTCTTGATAGAGACCAACTGGCCTGAGGTGAGTTTCTTTACCATCAAAGAGGTACAAAACAGTTTGTTTCAAGACACAGTCCCTGTGAAAGTTCACTGAAAACAAAATGTACAATTCTCAATATTTTACGGGTGTCTATCATAAATAAATATAAATACATATATATGTATGTATATATATACATACATATATATACACATACACACACACACACACATATGCATATATATAACTTTTATTTATTCCAGAAAAGACGTAAGGTCACTTATGCAATTAAATGTATCTGCATTATAATAAAGTAAAATTAAAAATTAAATTGATTCTAGGAAAGGGAAACAAAAGAGGGTGGAGGGTGGGTGATGCACAGTAGAAACAATAAGATGAAGTCAGAACTGAGGTTAATACTTAAATATGTTCCCTAAGGTAGTTTCCCTTTGCTAGAGACATCCAGCAAATAAGAAACCTAACTTCCTGAAGCAAATATAAAAAACTACTTTATGATGATTCAGTGTCCATATTATAATACTTTCCCAGGGGAAGCACAATTTTCATGTTTCTAAGACTAGAATGAACTTTCTTTCATGAGGCCTCAATAAGAATGCAGTGAATTCAGCCAGTGCCCAACAACAATGTAATGCTAAAGCTTGGTTCACTGAGAGTACTTCTACATGAAATCAACATGCTTCCAATATAGCCACTTCTCTGCAACTGCTTTGCTGGATTTTCCTCCGATGATTCAGCCCTGGAACCTCTTTCCTTTTATGTCTATTGTCATTCCTTTGGTGATCCCATCCATCGTGGTGTTGTTGTTTTTGCTAGGTGCCGTTAAGTTGGCTCTGCCTCACAGCAACCCTATGTACAACAGATCAAAACACTGGCCAGTCCTGTGCCAGCCTCATAATCCTTGCTATACCTGAGCCCATTGTTGCAGCCATGGTGTCAATCTATGTCGTTGAGGGCCTTGCCCTCTTTCACTGACCCTCCACATTACCAAGCATGATATTCTATTATATTCTTCTATTCCATTCTTCTCCAGGGAATGGTCCCTTCTGACAATATGACCAAAGTAGGTGAGAAAAAGTCTCACCATTCTCTCTTCCAAGTAGCATTCTGGCTACACTTCTTCCAGGACATTTGTTGTTGTTGTTGTTGTTATTTGCCGTCGAGTCAGCCCCGACTCATAGCGACCCCTCCTTGGGTTTCCGAGGCAGCATCACTATGGAAGTAGGATTGCCCAACCTTCCTTCTGAGGAGTGGCTGGTGGGTTTGAACCGCCAGCGTTCTGGTTAGCAGTCAAGTGCCTTAGGCACTATGCTACCAGAGCTCCAGGACATTTAGTATTCCTTATTCATTATCTGGCTTTCACGTGCATATAAGGCTACTGAAAATATGATGGTTTGGTGACTTTAAGTAACATCTCTCCATGGATGACCCTAAAAATTATCTGTCACAATCCTATCCCTTGAGCTCCAGACTCAACATTTCCACGGAAATATTTGGAAGGGAAATCAAACTTAACCTGCCAATTTTTTTTTTTTTTTTTTTTTTTTTTTCCTTACAAAAATCTGTTCCTTTGTCAAGGTCATTTTTTTCTTTTCAGGAAAAGTTAACTTCATTAAATCAGTTGTCCAGGCCAAAAACTTAAATATTATTCATAATTCTCTTTCTTTCATAATGAACAACAACAATTTCTCTTAGATATTCTTCATCTATTAGAATTTCCTTCAAGATGTCTTGAATTTAATCACTTCTCATTACTTTTATTACCACAACCTTTGGCCAATTAATTAATCATTGCTTCTCTTACAGAAGACTTCCACTTCTTTTTCCATTCTATGTATTCTCAAAGTCATTCTTTTGATGCAGATTATATCACTCCATTGGCTTCCAATTAAGTTTAAAATAAAACTCAAGTTTCTTCCCATGGCCTCCATATCCCTACACAATGTGGACTTATTTTACTTAACCCTATCTACATGTTCACTTTATGCTGAACTCTTTGATGTTGCTTAAACATATCAAGCACAGTCCCACCTCAGAGTCTTTCAACACACTGTATTCCCCACCCCCCACCCACACTCTCATCTCTTACCTTGATTTATTGGTTTTATGGTTATTAATACTTACTATCCACCACTCATCTGTCAGTTTGTCATACTGTGGTGTCTTGCATGTGGCTGTGAGGTGCAATACTATGCCACCAGTATTTCAAATATCAGCAGGGTCACCCATGGTGGACATGTTTCAGCAGAGCTTCCAGACTAAGACAGACTTGGAAGAAGGTGGGACCATCCACTTTTCAAAGAATTGGCTAGTGAAAACCTTATGAATAGCAGTGAAACACTGTCAAATATATTACTGGAAAACTTTATGAATAGCCCTGAAACATTGTCCAATATAGTGCTGGAAGATGAGCTCCTCAGGTTGGAAGGCACTCAAAATATGACTGGGGAAGAGCTGCCTCCTCAGAATAGAGATGACTTTAATGATGTGGATGAAACAAATATTTTGGGACCTCTATTTGCTATTGTAGCATGACTCAAAAATGGGAAGAAACAGCTGCAAACATCAATTAATAATCAGAACATGGAAAATTAGAAATTAGAAATTAGATATTGTCATAATGAATGGAACATGTGAAGCTCAATATCCTAGGCATTAATGAGCTGAAATCAACTGGTTTTGGCCATTTTGAATCAGACAACCATATGATTGCCAAAAATGACAAATCGAAGAGGAATAGCAGGGCATTCATCATCATAAAGAATGACTCGAGATCTATCCCGAAGTACAATGGTGTCAGTGATAGGATAACATTCATATGCCTACAGTAAAGACCAGTAGATACTAATATTATTCAAATTTATGTACCAACCACCAAAGCCAAAGAACACAAATTGAAAATTTTTAGCAACTTCTCCATTCTGACATTGACTAAACATGCAATCAAGACATATTGATTATCACTCATGAATGGACTGCAAAAGTTGGAAACAAAGAAGAATCATCACTCGTTGGAAAATATGGCCTTGGTGATAGAAATAATGCTGGAGATCTCATGATAGAATTTTGAAAGACCCATAAGTTATTCATTGCAATACCTTTTTTCCACAACACAAATGAAGGCTATACACGTGGACTTCAGCAGATGGAGTACACAGGAATCATATCAATTACATGTGTACAAGAGGCAATAGAGAAGCTCAATATCTTAAGCCAAAACAAGGCCAGGAGCTGACTGTGGAACAGACCATCAGTTGCTCATATGCAAGTTCAAATTAAACTGAAGACAATTATAACAAGCCACAATAGTGAAAATATAACCTTGATTATATCCCTCCTAAATTTAGAGACACCTAAAGAATAGACTTAATACATTGAACCCCAATGACCCAAAACCAGAGGAATTGTAGGATGAAATAAATAACATCATCCATGAAGAAAACAAAATGTCATTAAAAAGACAGGAAAAGGAGAAAAGGCCAAAATGGATGTGAGGAGAAACTCTGAAACTTGCCCTTGAATGGAGAGTAGCTAAAACAAGTAGAAGAAATGACAAGATAAAAGAGCTTACCAGAAGAGTTCAAAGAGCAGCGAGAGAAGACAAAGTCAATTATTAGAATGAAATATGCAAAGACCTGGAGTCAGAAAACCAAAAGGGAAGAACACACTCAGCATTTCTCAAGCTGAAAGAACTGAAGAAAAAATTCAAGACTTGAGTTGCAATATTAAAAAATTCTATAAGCAAAATATTGAATGATGCAGTAAATATCAAAAGAAGATAGAAAGAATACACAGAGTCACTGTTCCAAAAAGAATTGGTTGATGTTCATCCGTTTCAAGAGGTGGCATATGATCAAGAACCAATGGTATTGAGTTCCGGTAAGAAGGTGGACTAGGCAGAAAGACTGCACAGACCCTCTTCAACAAAGAAAAAGGGAACCAATTAGCATAAATACAGAAGATAATCCTGGACTCCTGAGCTTTGAAGGGAAGGGTACAGAAGTGGACTAAACTCCAACTAGCAGAAGAATTTGCCTGAAAACATCAAAAAAGAAGACATTCAGAGCTGCAGTCTGGCAGTGATCCTGATGGCACAGACAGCTTGGATATTGCTGAGAGGTGGTAGGACCTAAGAGTTAACCTAAAAATCAGCCCCGCTAACCAAACACTACACAGAGGACTACTCAGGTGGCTGGTGAATAAAAGGGGAAGCAGCAAAGAGGAAGGAAGGCTGAGCTGTGGACTTTTGCCTGTTTGGAGGGGGAAGCCATTTTGAATGTTTACAAGTTGTTTGACCATTTTGAATATTTAAAATATTTAAAGTGAAAGTGTTCTCCCAGATTACAGGGATTTAAGAACAGGCTCCACTTGCCAGGAACCACGAGGACATTCCAGACATGTATGACTGGAAAGGTGTGACATTCTCCTTGTTATGCTTATACGCTACACCCTCTTAGTGAACAGAGGTGTGGCCATCCCTCATTATCACCCACCTTCTAGGTTGGCAGGAATTCTATCCCAGTCTGTGTGTTCAGATGGAGTCTGGGTGCTCTGCCCCACCCTACCCTGATTTTTTTTTTGTTTGTTTTTGTGT
>NW_006921610.1:14564783-14566825 GCF_000298275.1 Orycteropus afer afer
AATGGAAGACAGAATTAATGAGATTAAAGAAAAATACCTGAATACTTCTTTGTAAAGGGATCAATCAGAAAAAAGATCAAAAGAAAATGAAGAAAGCCTAAGGTTCATGTGGGATACCACCAAAAGGAATAACCTGCATGTCACTGGAATTCCAGAACAGGAAGAGAAAAATAAAACCACCAAGAAAATTGTCCAAGATTTGTTGGAGAAGAACTTCCCTGATATGAAGATAGATGAGAATACAACCATTCAGGAAGTCCAACAAACCCCAAACAGGATAGACTCCAGAAGAAAATCACTAAGACACATCATCATCAAACTCATCAAAACCAAAGACAAAGACAGAATTCTGAAAGCAGCACAGGAAAAACAAAAAATTACTTATGAAAGACAACCAGTAAGGATAAGCAAGCTCTGATTTCTCAGCAGAAAACATGCAAGCAAAAAGGCAATGGGATGATATATTTAAAACCCTGAAAGAGAAAAATTTTCAACCAAGAGTTATATATCCAGCAAAATTTTGCCTCAAATGTTGTTGTTGTTATGTGCCATTGAGTCGGCCCTGACTCACAGCAACCCCTCTTTGGGTTTCCAAGGCACTATCACTACAGAAGTAGATTGCCCAACCTTCCTTCCAAGGAGTGACTGGTGAGTTTGAACTGCCAGTCTTCTGGTTAGCAGTCAAGTGCCTTAGGCACTATGCCACCAGAACTCCCTCAAATATGATGGTGAAATTAGGAGATTTCCAGATATGCAGAAACTAAGGGCATTAGTTAAAACCAAACTAAGCTTACAAGAGATACTAAAGGAAGTCCTTTGAACAGAGAACAAAAAATAGCAAATAATAAATGACCATTAATACATAAGATGACATAACCCAGAAACCACAGCTATGGACATATCCAAAGTAATATAAGCTAACAAGATTGTAAACAGGGAACCAGAGACATCAATATAAATTCATTTCCAGTGCACATGGAACATTTTCCATGGTAGGCCATATGTTAGGCCATAAAGCAAGCCTTAATAAATTTCAAGTGAGGACAACTACAAACCAAAAAAAGGGAAAATCCTGTGTAGTTACAGAACTTCCAAATGGTAAGGAAATCAAGAGAGATGCAAGATACAATGGACTGTTCTAAACTCAGGAAGAAAATTATAAATCATAGGGTAACCTCAAAGAAAAATGATAAACCCTCACATAATAATAAAAAAGAGAACAAGCACAAATATTCAGCAAATACTAAAACAAAAGCAACAAAGGAAATGATAACAAATTCATAACCATAATGAGCTCAGCACAGAAAATAATATGGAACAAAGAAAGCATGGATGCCATGAAAAACACATAACAAAATGACAGTAACTGATTCATACTTGTCGAGAATTACACTGAAGGATAATGGATTAAATGCACCACTCAAGAGATGAAGAGTTGTAGACTGGATAAGAAAACAAAACCCATCAATATGCTGTCTACAAGAGACACACCTTAGAGACAAAAAAATAGACTAAAATTCAACAGTTGAAAAAAGATATATCAAGCAAGTGGCAACAGTAATAGAGCAGGAGTGGCAATATTAATTTCTGATCAAATTGACTTTAAGACAAAAATCACCATATAAGACAAGGAAGGACATTATATAATGATTAAAGGATCAATTGGACAAGAAGATATAACCATAATAAATATCTATGGACCCAATGAAAGTGCCCCAAAATACATATATCAGACTTTAAAGGAGTTGAAAAGGCAAATAGATGACTCCACAGTCATAGTAGGAGACTTTAATACACCACTTTCAATGAAAGATACAACTGGAAAGAAACTCAATAAAGATGCAGAGGGGCTAAACAATACAATCCACCAACTTGACCTTATAGAAATCTACACAACACTTCACCCAACAACAGCACAATATAAATTCTTTTCCAGTGCACATGGAACATTTTCCATGGTAGGCCATATGTTAGGCCATAAAGCAAGCCTTAATAAATTTAAAAACATTGAAATACTGCAAAGATTCTTCTCAGATCACAAT
>NW_006921610.1:14567289-14568441 GCF_000298275.1 Orycteropus afer afer
CTCCAACAATTAGAGGAAGAACAGCAAGAAAAGCCTACAGTCACCAGAAGAAAGGAAATAACAAATATTTGAGCAGAAATCAATGAAACAGAAAATAGAAAGACAATAGAAAAAAATCAACAAGACCAGAAGTTTGTTTTTTGAAAAGATTAATAAAATTGACAAACCACTGGCAAATTTAACAAGGGAAAAGAGGGAGAGAATACAAATAACATGAATAACAAATGAAATGGGTGACATCACAACAGAACCGACTGAAATAAAAAGGATTAATGTCAGGATACTATAAAGAACTGTACTCCAACAAATTTGAAACTATGGAAGAAATGGTCAGATTTCTAGAAACACGCCACTTACCTAAAGTAACATAGACTGATATGGAAAAGTTGAACAGAGCCACAACAAAAGAAAAAATTGAACAGGTCATCAAAAAATTACCAACAACAAAAATTCTGGCCCAGACAATTTCACCTGAGAATTCTATCAAACATTTAGAGAAGGACATACACCAATCCTACTCAAACTATTCCAAAATATAGAAAAGGATGAAATACTCCCTAACTCATTTTATGAAGCCAGCATAAACTTGATACCAAAACTAGGAAAATACATCACTCAAAAAGAAAACTACAGACCAATATTCCTCATGAATATAGATGCAAAAATCTTCAACAAAATTAGCCAATAGATTTTAATAACATATCAAAAAAATTATTCATTATGACCAAGTGGGGTTCATACCTGGTATGTAAGGATGGTTCAAAATTAGAAAAACAATCTACATCATCCATCACATAAATAAAACAAAGAAAAAGAACCACATGATCATATCAATTGATGCAGAAAAGGAATTTGATAGAATCCAAAACCCATTTCTGATCAAATCTTCAGCAAAATAGGAATAGAAGGGTCATTCTTCAACATAATAAAGGGCATCTGTGCAAAACCAATAGCCAACACTATTCTCAATGGAGAGAAACTTAAATCATTCCTCTTGTGAACAAGAACCAGACAAGGATGCTCTCTATCACCACTTCTAATCAACATTGTACTGGAAGTTCTAGCCAGGGCCATAAGGCAAGAAAGGGAAATCAAAGGTATCCAAATTGGTAAGGAAGAAGTCAAACTATCCCTATTTGCTGATGATATGAT
>NW_006921610.1:14568788-14581481 GCF_000298275.1 Orycteropus afer afer
TGCAATCCCAATCCAGATCCCATCAACATTCTTTAGGGATATGGGAAAACCAATCACTAACTTTATATGGAAAGGAAAGAGACCTTGGATGAGCAAAGCACTATTGAAGAAGAACAAAGTAGGAGGTCTCACACTGCCAGATCTCAAAACTCTACTATACAACCACAGTAGTCAAAACTGTCTGGTATTGGTACAAAGACAGGCACATAGACTAATGGAATAGAATTGAGAACCCAAAAATAGATCCATCAATCTATGGTCAACTGATCTTTGACAAAGGGCCAAAAAAGCACTAAGTGGGGAAGAGAATGTTTGTGTAATAAATGGTGCTGGCAAAACTGGATATCCATTTGTAGAAAAATGAAACAAGATCTGTACCTCACACCATACACGAAAACTAAATCCAGATGGATCAAAGACTTAAATGTGAAACCTAAAACTATAGAGTTTCTCAAGGAAAAACTAGGGACAAATTTAAGGATCCTAATATATGGCATAAATAGACTATCGAGCATAAGCCAGAATGCACAAACAGCAGAAGAGAAACTAGATGCACGGGATGTTCTAAAAATTAAATTTTTGTGTGCTTGCAAAGACTTCTCCAGAAGAGACAAAAGAGAAACTACAGATTGGAAAAAATATTTGGTAGTGACATATCTGACAAGGGACTTATCTCTAGAATTTATAGAAAACTCCAACACCTCAATAACAAAAAGACAGATAATCCAATTAAACAATGGGCAGAAGACATTAATAGACACTTCACCAAGGAAAATATTCAGGAGGCCAACAAACATATGAAGAAATGCTCACGATCATTAGCCATTAGAGAGATGCAAATCAAAACAAAAATGAGATACCATCTTCCCCAGCACTAGTAGCAAATTTCAACAAGACAGAAAATAACAAATGCTGGTGAGGTCGTGGAGAGATTGGGACTCTCATACACTGCTGGTGGGACTGTAAGGTACAACCACTGTGGAAATCAGTATGGAGATTACTTAAAAAGTTGGAATTATAAATGCCACTTGACCCAGCCATTCCATTACTAGTTATATATCCTAAAGAAGTGAGAGCCAAGACAAGAACAGACATATGCACACCCATGTTCATCACAGCACTATTTACAATAGCCAAAAGGTGTAAACAACCTAGGTGTCCATCAACTGAGGAATGGATAACCAAACTATGGCAACCCTAAAGAATAATGTAGAATCTGCAAAACACTGCATAATGTGGATCAACTTGGAGGATATTATGCTGAGTGAAATAAGTCAATCACAGAAGGACAAATATTGTATTAGTCCATTACTATAAAAGTCAAGGAAAAGTTTAATGGAAGGATATTTTCTTTGTTGGTTACCAGGGGTGGGAAGGGAGGGAGGGAACACTGTTAGATAGGAAGAGATAAATATTTACTTGGGTGAAAAGAAGGGCACTGTACCAAATGTTAGTGATCAATATGGTGGCATTGAGGAAGAGAAAGACATAGCAAGGTACATGAGAGATACAGACAACAAAGATGAACCAAACCTTTTGCACATACAGTACTGTGTTTTCAGTGAAGGCAAACATGGGTATATGGGTGGATAGATGGGTGGACAGGCTGAACTATTAGGTATGTCTGTGAAGTGGTGAATGTACCCAAGACCAAGTATAGGGTTGGCAGACAATGGTTCTACAAGTGTATTTGCATGTTCTGTAAGAATTCCCAGGTGTATAGTAGAGCTGTCAAGGGAAAAGTTTGTAGTCACACCACTTCTTGGTCACAGCCAGCTATCCAGAGGGAGCTTACTATATTACCCCAGTTGAACTGTGGGTGCAGGACCATAGTCACAGGGGACATCAAGCTCAATTGACATAACACACTACACAAAATATTGTTCCACCTACTACTTTGGTGAGTAGCAACTGGGATCTTAAAAGCTTGTGAGCAGCCATCTAGATGCAGTGATGGGTCTCTCCTCATTCAGAGCAAAGAAGAATGAAGAAAATCAAAGATTCATGGAAAGAATTTGTCCTAGCAACTGGTACACCAAGCTACTCACAGCCTATATGACTATGAGATCAGAAGAACTAGATGGTGCCCAACTACTACTTTCAACTTCTCAGAGGGTGTTCTATGTAGGAGATTCTGTATAAAGAGGGAGAACAATCTGGAACAAATTTCAAAATCACCTGGAAAAAAAAAGGGGACCAGGTTCGCTGGTCTGATAGAGCCTGGTGGAACTACTGAGACTATGACCCCTAGCTGCCCTTTAGGTCTGGAACTGATCTCACACCTGTGGTTTCCAGCTAAACAAAAGACAGGCATATTAGTTGAACTTTTACCAGAGGTAGATACACTCCTTGGAGAGAATAATCATGGGAAAAAGAAGGGCTTTTTATGCATAGGGAGATAGCTCAGGGGGCAGGAGTGCATGGAGGGATAGATATAGGGAAGGAGTAAGTATCAGGAGGAAGTGAGAGAGGAGCTATTGCATTGTAGTAAATTGTAGTCAATGTCATGAGAAAAGTGTATGTGAACTGCTGTATGGAAAGTGAATTTGCTCTGTAAACTTTCAACCAAATCACAATTTACAAAAAAAGAAAAGAAGAAGAAGAAGAAGAATTAATGGTATTGAAGGAAGAAGGTGAAGCTGCACTGAAGGAATTGGCAAAGAACAAGGCTCCAGGAATTCATGGAATACCCATTGACATGTTTCAACAAACATATGCCATGCTGGAGGCACTCACTTGTCTATGCCAAGGAATATGGAAGATAGCTACCTGGCCAATTGACTGGAAAAGATGCATATTGGTACACATTTCAAAGAAAGGTGGTTCCACAGATGTGGAAATTTTCTAACAATACCAATAATATCACAAGCAAGTAAATCTTGTGGAAGATAACATAAAGTGGTTGCAACAGTATATTGACAGAGAATTTGCAGAAATGCAAGCTGTATTCAGAAGAGGATGTGGAACTAGGGATATCATTGCTGGTGTCAGATGGATCCTGACTGAAAGCAAAGAATACAAGAAAGATGTTTACTTGTATTTTATTGACCATCCCAAAGCATTTGACTATGTGCACCATAACAAATTATGGATAACACTGAGAAGAATGGGAATTCCAGAACACTTGATTGTGCTCATTAGGAACCTGCACATAGACCAGGAGGCTGTTGTTCAAAGGGAACAAGGGGATACTGCATGGTTCAAAATCAGGAAAGGAGTGCATTGGGGTTGTATCCTTTCACCATATTTATTCAATCCATATGGTGAAAAATAGTCCAAGTAGCTGGACTATGTGTAGCAGAATGTGGCATCAGGATTGGAGGAAGACTCATTAACAACCTGCAATACACAGACAACACAACCTTGTTTGCTGAAAATGAAGATGACTTGAAGCAATTACTGATGAAGAATAAATATTTCACTCTGTGGTTTGGATTACATCTCAACATAAAGTAAAATGAAAATCCTCATAACTGGATGAATAGGCAGCATTATAATAAATGGTGAAAATATTGAAGTTCTTAAAGATTGAATATTACTTGATTCCACAATCAACATCAATGGAAGTAGCAGTCAAAACATCAAAGGACATATTACACTGGGCAAATCTGCTGCACAATACCTCTTTAAAGTGCTAAATAGCAAAGATGACTCTGTGAAGACTAAGGTGCACCTAACTCTAACCATGGTATTTTCAATCACCTCATACTCATGTGAGAACTGGACAATGAACAAGGAAGACCAAAGAAAAGTTGATGTATTTGAGTTGTGGTGTTGGAGAAGAATACTGAAAGGACCATAGACTGGCAAAAGAATGAATAAATCTGTCCTGGAAGAACTGCAGCCGAAATGCTCCTTGGAAGTGAGAATGGCCAGATTTCATCTCACCTGCTTTGGTCAAGTTGTCAGAAGGGACCATTCCCTGGAGAAGGATATCATACTTGGTTAAGTGGAGGGTCAAGGAAAAGGGGAAGGCCCTCAGCAAGGTGGACTGATACAGTGGCTGCAATGATGGGCTCAGGTATAGGAAGGAATGTGAGGCTGGCACAGGACTGGGCCATGTTTGGTTTTATCATACGTGAGTCACTATGAGTCAGAGCCAAATTGACGGCACCTAACAACAACAACAACAACAATACTTACTATTAATAGATACTGCTTTTTGTAGCTCATTTATCTATTTTCTAGATAGTATGCTCCATGAGGGAAGGGATTTTGTGTTTTGTTCATTGACAGATCTCAAGTAACTAAAACAGTCATTGGCCTTGTGGTTCTTATGGCTGGTACTCATTAATAAATATTGTGGGTTTATGAGTGAATAAATTAAAAGAGGTTTGTGTGTGTGTGTGTATGTGTGTGTAATGTAGAAGAACATATGGTATCCTTCAATTGATTTTTGACAAATACTGTTTCCTTCAATTTTCTTTTTATAGCATCTTTCAGCAGGGAATTTGAGGCCATTCTCACTCATGAATACTTGGAAGGTAGCTTCAAAACTAAGTTATAAATAAAGGACAGATCCATACACTTTATCAATAAGCCATTCTGGAAAGAGATTCAACATTCGTGAAAGAAATAAGGAGCCTAATGATGACATGTGTCTGAAAAGAAAGCCATATTAATTCTATTTGGAAATGTGCCAAGGAGATGTTGGGCACAGAGCTAAGATGCATCTTCAAAGAAGTATATGTAGAGCATAAAGCACAATTATATTACCAAATTTCAAAGCACAGAGCAAGACCAGGGAGCTCTGGTAGCGTAGAACCTAAGGCACTTGACTACTAACCAGAAGGCTGGCTGTTCAAACCCGCCAGCCACTCCTCAGAAGGAAGGTTGGGAAATCTACTTCCGTAGAGATACCTCCTTGGAAACGCAAGGAGGGGTCGCTATGAGTCGGGTCCAACTCAACGGCACATAACAACAACAAAGAGCAAGGCCATAGTGATTTTAACTTAGAGAATTGTCAAATGTACAGAACCAAATACCTGTCTTAGATATTTAAATGCAACATGCAATGATGACAAAATGTTATTAACAATAAAACTGCAGCAAAGGCACATGCAACTAAACAAATTAAGGTGATGAGAAAAAATGCACCTAGCAAATTGACTGAGTTAACATGGGATAAAGATCATTCATTAACTAAAACTCACCAAAATATGTAAGATCATATATGAATTTTCAATTGCCGCTATAAAAAGTTGCCACACACTTAGCAACTTAAAATAACACTAATTTATTACCAGAAGTCTCTTGGACCTCGCTGGGTTTTCTACTTCAAGTGTCACAAAGCTGAAATCAAGGTTTTGGCAAGACTCCATTCTTTTCTGGAGACTGTAAGGAAGAATTATTTCCAGGTTTATACATGTTATTGGTATTAATCAGTCCCATGCTGTTGTAGGATTGTTATCCCTATTTCTCTGCCGGATATCCAAGAGTTATTCTCAGCTTCTCAATGCCATATGCACTCTCTGGCCAGTGGCCCTTGATAATTTTAAGGTCAGCAACAGTGGATTGAGTCCCTTTCACACTTCTAATCTCTCCTTCCTCTTTCAAAGCCACATCTTTTTGCCTCTTCTCAGTTCAGCAAATAAAGGTTTCTGCTTTTAAAGGTCTATGTGATTTCCACCAGAATAATCTCTCCATCTTAATTTCTGTAACCTGAATTCCAGCTGCAAAGTCTCTTTTGAAATATAACATAGTCACAGATAAAACACCAGGGGGTGACAATCATGGAGCAAAAAACCTGTCTACATGGCTCATCTCAGAAATATCTTTGAATTTTAAATTAGTTGATAAATAGCTTTGGTTTTGGAAACAAAGTTGCAAGAAGTGTTCTACTTAGGCCAGAACACACCTAGTATATGGTAAAGCTGGGATATCATCATGTTATCTGTACATAGCCCTGCCTATTTCTATATTCTCAGCACTAGGGAGGATCCCCATGAGTTTTTTGTGACCTTTAGTAAAATCAACCAGGGTCGAGAAGAGGTTTTCAAGCTTTTAACTCATTTCAGGAAAAATTTCTGATTCTTTAAATTGTGACAGTGTGTATATCACACACCCCTTAGAAAATTCTAAGAAGGAGAAAGGGCCAGACAATCTTATCTTGGAAATCAGCATCAGCCCACCTGGAAAAGGTCAAAGGCCAGCAAGGTAACTAAAAGTACTACCAAAGTTGCCGCTGAATAAAGTAAGTTCATCAAAGTAAAGAAATATCTTTACTGCAAATCTGCACTCTTAACCTAAACAATGTATATGAGGATATTCAACTGAAATGTTTGCTTAGGATCCCGGGGGGGGGGGGGGGGCTCAGTCATTGGAATAAGTGGGCCTCAGGAAGCACAAGGCCATTAACCTGATGACTAATTCTGTACATTTTCTCTTTATTTTAAAAAGTTTACTGGCATTCATGGCAAGCTCCATTTGCTTTAACACTGTTGAGCATACTCAAGGCTGTACTTCTTCCAGTTCAACTTCACACACACACACACACACACAAGGCAGATTGGAGAGGAGTGGGTAGTTGAGAACTGAGATTGAAGCATTTACGTGTGTCATAGAAATTGAGTAAGTTTTTCTTCCTTCTTTTGTTCGTTCTTTCTTTCCTTCCTCTGTCACTCTCACCATCGTCCCTCCCACCATCCCTCCCTCCTTTCTTTATTTTTTATTCCTTCATTTTTTTTCTTCCTTCATCTGATATTCACTAATTACCTATTATATAAGAACTGCATTTCTCAGTGTGTTTTTAAAGATACATATGAAGACTCAGTCCTTGTCTTCAAAGTGTTCATAATCCAGAGGCAATATCAAGTGTATCTATAGAACAAAATAATAAGAACACTTGAGTGGATCAGGGGTGACAAGAAGAGGAATAATTGTTTGAATAATGTTATGAAGGAATGAAAAGTAGTGAATGGGAAATCCTATAAAATAGCATCATGAGAGAAAGTGTGTTCAAGAGGAACAGTTATTTTCAGAAGAATCCCTAAGGAATGAGTGAAGCATAGAAGACTGAGGGGATGAATCTGGACAGATAGGCGTGGGTCCAGTTATTAAGGACAGTTGATACTATTGAAAGTAAAAGTATCAGGCAATTAGGCTTATATTAAAAAAAACAAAATACACTAAGGATAGAAAATGAATACAAAGAGTAATTGATGAGCATAGGAAACCATTTCAACGAGATGCACATCTGGACTCATGAGAAGTTGAACAATATTCATGATATGAGAGCAGATTTTATAATTAATTATTCTTTTAGAATTCAGATTCTCTTTTCCTTTGCTTTTAGTGTCCTAGTGAACAACTACTGACTGTGTTTTCCTTCCTGATTATAGCTTCCCTTTACTTGTGAATTACTCTGCTTTATGGTTTCTGCTAAATGCCTTCCTGAGAGGTCTTCAGACATCAATGGCATTTACTTTCTATTATCTCTCTCAATGTCTCTCATGTTAAAACTCCTCAGGAGAAAGAATGTTCCTGGATAAGTTAGAATAGTTCCTGCAACATTAAGTGTTCCGAGAGAGCAGAGTTCTCAGACCACTGCTGCTCAAGATGGACAATTGTACTGGGCAGAGGTCCACAGTACAAATACTAGAAGCTTAGACGTTTACAAACCTCCAAGGGGCAACTTTTCTCAGTACTGCTGGCCGTGGCAGGATTGGGAACATTGTTGAATAAATAGTATACTAAAGAGTTTGCATTTATTCTGTGATGAAAAATATTCAAAAAAGGGTAGTTGTGAATCAGTACATTGCATTTTTAAAAGATCATGAAATGCTGATGCTTTGGCCTGGAGAAACTGGACACAGTGAGAGAAGTCAGACAAATTAGGAGACTATTATATTAATCAAGGAAACATAAAGTGCCAAGGGACTCAGGGAATTGCCAGCTTTTTTTGGTGGAAGTAAACAGAGAAGATAGTAGGTGCAGTATTTACTTCATGGACTGAACTCACACAGACCCACACTTGAAAATAGCTATGACATTTCTAATCCCACTCGGCCTCAGTTTCCTTATGAGTGCAATGGGAATAATGCTAGAGAATACCTTGTTAGATTGTAGTGAGAATTTCCTGAGATTATATCAGAATATTTATGTAACATGTTTAGCACAGAGCCCAGTATGCAATAAGTACCCCATAATGTCATTTATATTATGCTTTAAAATTTTACTCTAAGATTTTTGGCTTGTATGACTTTCTGTTATCAAGGTAAAGGGGCTCACCCTCATAGAATCCTTAATTGCTAGTTGGAAAGTCTGAACCATGTAATCTCATTCTATCATCACTTTTTCATGCTCTATGGGGGAGATAAATAATTTACAATGAAGGCAGATTTAAACATATAATGGTTTGGAATTTTATATGTTTATCATACTGGAGGAAGTTACTACTTTAAGGCATCCTGAATCTCCAAAAATAGTATTTGGAATGTCCAGATAAGCTGAAGTCATCAATTATTGTACCAATATTGTACTGTGCGAAGTGTAATGACTCTATAGTGGTTAAGGACATTTCACTACAATTACAGCAAAATCTTAGAAGAAAAATTGAATACAGTACCAACTCAACAATGGAAAAACTTTCCAAATAAACTACATGAAAGTGACAGGTCTTTAGGGATCTTTAGGATACCTTGTATCTATCATGGAAACCCCCCACTCACATTCTGTTGTGAATGATTCCAAACAGGTTACTACATCAGAAACTCCTATTGGTTGATACATGTTCATTCCATCCATGTTACCAAAGACTGATAGAGAAGCTAACATCATTGCTTCCCTTTTCTCTTCATGAACTTCTTTAAAGCCAGTTCTATTCTGACTCATGTGTTTCAGAATAGAACTGTACCCCCACAGAGTTATAAATGGCTATATTTCGGAAGAAGACATGCAAGACTTTCTTCTAAGGTACTTCTGGGTGGACTTGAGCCTCCAGCCTTTTGGTTAGTAGCCTAGCACTTAACCTTTTATGCTACACATAGATTTCATAAATAAGTTACCATTGAGATGATTCTGATTCATGGCAGTTCTGTGCATGTCAGAATAGAACTTCACTCCATAGTGTTTTCAAAGGCTATGATCTTTCAAAAGCTCACCAAGCCTCTCTTCTAAGGTGCTCTGGGTGTACTCAAACCACCAACTTTTCATTTAGTAGCTGAGTACTTCATCATTTGCACATCCTAAAGTATTATTTATATTATTTTTAATAACTGAGCATATACCATCTTTGTTTAAAGCACAATGTTGGCAGAGTGATAAGCAAGCACAATTTGATGTCTTCAAGCCCTTATTGTCCATGTATTAAAAGTATCAAGAAATCAATGAGTATCTTCATAATGTAAACGGTTAATAAGTACTGGTTTTAAAATTTGAATCAGGTTAATTATAAAAGACAACTACAAATATAAAAAGAGAATTTTGAATTCTCCAATGTCTTTTACTGCACTAAAAGCAGTTTGAATATTTTAGTGATGTTCTTCCATGGGGCTGAATTTCCCTGAAGAGAGAAAAAAAATCCTTCTTTTCAACTTTATAGTTCTTTGCCACTTGAGATTTCCCTTCTTTTTTTTTCCCCAAATGCTCAGTCTCAAGTGAAACTGATGTGGTAGTGTTTTCTCAGAGATTTTATCATGCTGTTTTGGCTTTGAAGGCATTCAAAAGAATTGCAATAAATGAATTTCTGGCTGGACAGTTTGTCATGCACACAAAAAAAGGTAGCATCTAAGGAAGTAGAGAGGCAGGAGTAAGGAAGGAAATGAAGAGGAACTGAAAAAAACTGCCCTATCATGAGAATAACTTCTTTATTCAGTTGAATTCATTGGGTCCCTCTTGTCATTCATCCTCATTACCTTGAAGCTAGTGTTGTGCTACATTACAAGTTAGTCTCTATGGGTTAAAATGGTGAGAGTTCCAACCCCTGTGTTGAATTCAAGTGGATTATTAAAATATAGCTAGGTGTTACAACACAAGAAGAAAATGAAAAACTATTTTGGAAGGAGCCTTGAATATATGTGTCAGGTCTTTTCTATGTCTAATTATTGGTTTCAGATTTTTTTTCTAAGTCCAAATGTCATTACTTTTCATAATAGAAAATGTTATCATTTTCACAAATTTACTATTAATGCTTATGTGGCATCATCTGTACTGTTTCAGGAACTGTAGTATATATTGAGTATACAGAAGTGAAAAATATGTAGCCCTCACCTTCAAGGGACTCATTGACTGCTTATGATTAAATCTTTTAAAATATTGCTTTTGGGTTTTAACCCTGAAAAATAATATAAAATTATACTTCAGTCAAAGAATTGGTAGCCTGACGTCATTAATATGATAAATTGATAAATTGGAAATCGATATACTTATCTCAGGTAATTTATATTTCTGAAAGGAGAAAACACTTTTTTTTTGGTAGGATAACTCCTCATGTTACTATAACTTAGAACAGAATTTTTTTTTTTTTGACAGTGTATCATATTACATCGATTCATTTGATGAAAGTACAGAATATAATTGTGTAGGAAAATAGCATGGCTAAAATAAAGTAATGAAATTGTTTCTCTATAATTAAAATTAGATACTTACGGTTAATAAGTCTGGGCTGACATTCCGACTTTGACTCAGACTGTTTTCTTTCCTCCTCCTTTTTGGAAGCAGGTCAATTAAGATGGCAATGCCAGCCTAGCTTTTTAGGTTTTTGTAATTTTAAAGATACTTAGATTGTTTACGCATTTTTCTTTTCCTGATTATCACATGCTGAAGGTTTTAATGATGCAATATTAATATTCCAGCTTTATGGAAGTAGTAACCCTGTTAAGACAGAATCTCACTTTAGGCTGTACCTTCAAATTAACGTGAAATACAGTTCTAAGCCAGATGTTCGTATAAAACTTTTGGCATAATTATGTATACATTTCCAGCAAAAAGTATACTTTTGGCCTGCACTGAAGAGCTAACAGCCTCAATTCTCGAAAAGCATTGCATATGTTTTACCACTGTCATGAGCCATAAAGTGTAACAGTTCAGAATTGGTTTCTATTTATTGTGAATAGAAACCATCCCTTTCTTTCTCCAAAATGAACTATTCTTCTCAAATATAGTCAAGCATCAGCAAGCTGTTCTTATGCTGCATCTATTTAATAACTATTCATAAACAACTCAATTCACATTCCCTCCTCACAGCAGTGGATCTCTATATAAAGAACTCCTCCTATAGTCAAAAATTCAGTTACATGGAGAGAAGGGGCTTTGAGGAATACAGTCACAAGTTATGCATTTCAGACAGCTTGGCACACATTTAACCGTACTGCTAGATGTAGCAGTGTAACGATTACTACTTTCGTTCATTGTTTTTCATCACAAGTTAATTTTAATTCTATAATAGTATTTTAAACAAAAGCACAATTCTTTTGAGAAAAAAATAAATGGGAAATTAATATTTTAGGGGATATGTACACAGGAACAGAACTCATAAAACCCACAGAGTTTTTTTTTTTTTTTTTTAAATAGGAAATCTCAGAATATGTGAGGCATCATCTCAGATATATTTGAAAAATTAAGCTTGTATCAGACTCACACAAATCAAGAACAATAAGGAGCTTCACCATCAATCAAAGGGGTCCAGGAGTAGGAAAATAAATAAACATGAGAAAAATATTGAAAAATAGGGACCATGAGGAAAGAAACTTCTCTAGCTTAATCTAGATAAGGAATAGTTTGAGGGAAACAATAGGAACTCCATCATAGGAAGAATTATTTTATAGATGATAGGGTCCAGATGTTTCTCTGTTCCCTTAGCTAATACAGAATTATATGATAAGACAGTTTTTAGGTTAATTATTGTGACTATGCAGGCTAAGAAACTTTCAAATTTTTTATCAAGAGATGCATATAGGAAGATTTATTCAACCATATAAATTGACATAGTGCCATGTACCCACAGGGCCTTATTAAAATTAACCTTTATGCAAGAAGCTGAGGTTTTGATAGCCCCTAGCATCACAGATCTGTGCACATATGTAAGACAAACAAATATTTTAAAAAAGAAAAAAATAGAAATCTGATCTTTGACTATTTTAGGTTATTCAGGATAGAATGGTGACACACCAATCCCCGATTCATGTTATATGTTCTGGAGTGGTTTTAATTAAATGCCACCATTACCCAAATATCTAGATATAAATTGTTATATATATACATAGAGTCTCCTTTTAAGTAAAAGTAAGAAAGTCTTATTTAGAATGGTAAGACATTCTAAAGAATGAAACCCCCCCAAAATGTGTAAGATGAACTTATTGTTACTAACTTGCAATGAAAGCTAGATGTTTTGATCACTCATCACTTCCTTTTTCATGGTATTGTCCCTTTGATATTAAAAAAGAAATTAAAACGAAATACAGGAGCCATCCAGAAGCAGCTATTTGGATAGGAGAGATGATTTAAAGTGGTCAGTGTTTTCAATGGAATGAGATGATGGATATGATTCTCATATTTTATGATGTTCATAAGGAAATGTGACATTCAAAATCACAAAATAACATAAACAACAGAAGAAAATATTGTATATAGTAATTATTTACATCAAAGAAATATCAGAGAGTTCCATTTTCTGCTTGATGGAAAAGTCCACAATTACCTATCTATTCCACTGATAACAACATAAACCTTTAACCAAATCAAACAAAAACACAA
>NW_006921610.1:14581621-14583455 GCF_000298275.1 Orycteropus afer afer
TTTAACACTCTCCTCTTTTTCATGACTAAACTTCCAATGATTTTTGACCAGAAGAAGCAGAAAAGGGACACATTGTGGGCCAAGGATGTCTTTAGGCTGTATATGGAAATGCACAATTCTCAATTTAGCCTCTAACAGTGCATGCACGAAACAGACAAAAAGCCATATCACAAGGATGAGGACAACTGAACAGAGATTTGAACTACTCAGAATAATTCTGAACATGAATGCATAGACAGATCCTAGTAAACATGGCAAAGAGAGAATAGACATAAGATTTAAATTACAATACAGGGGAGAAGGGACAGAACTTAGAGTCTCAACATAATCAGATTGATTACCTGCTAAAACAAAACAATCTATCTATATGTTCAAAACAACTTTAAAGGAATTCACAGTTTGCATAGCATAACACTTGAAATGTTCATATTACAATCCAAAATCACTTTGTATACAAATAACATGAAAAATCTATCCATATCCTAAGGAAAAGGAATCTAAGATGACCTAAAACCAGAATTTTTGAACAAAGACTTCAAAACAGCTATTATAATTATGTTTTATGAGATAAAGGAAAACACATTTGAAATGAATGAAAAGATAAGCATATGTAGTACAAATATTTGAGATATAAAATAAATCAAATGGAAATTTTAGAACTATATAATAATAATAGTAATATCTGAAATTAAAAAAAAAAAAAAAAAAAAACTCATGGCTATGTTCAACACAGAATGAAGATAGCAAGGGAAAAGAGTAAAGAAACTGAAAATACATCAGGAAATATGATCTATCCAAAAAATCACAGGTATCTATGGGACAGTATCAAAAGGTCTCAGAAAAAGTATAGAAAGATTAAAACAAACAATATATTTGAAAAAACAATTAATGAAAATGTCCTACATTAGTGAGAGACAGATATTACAAAACCAAAATAACTGTAACTTAAAAGTCAATGTGATTTTATTGCTCAGTTCCAGCAAGATGGCAGACTAGGCAGAAAGACTGCACAGATCCTCTTCAACAAAGAAAAGGGAAACCAATTAACACAGACACGGAAGATAGTCTTGGACCCCTGAGCCTTGAAGAGAAGGATATAGAAGTGGACTAAATCCCAACTAACAGAAGAATTTGCAGGAAAATACCAAAAAAGGAGACATATGGAGCTGTGGTCTGGCAGCTATCTTGAGCAATCCTGACGGCACAGATAGCTTGGAGATTCCCGAGTGCTGGTAGGACCTAAGAATTAACCTAAAAATCAGCCCTGCTACACAGGGACTGCACAGAGAACTACTCTGGTGGCTGGGGAATAAACAAAGAATGTGAAGAGAAAGGAGGGCTGAGCTGTGGACTTTTGCTGGTCCAGAGGGCGCCACCATTTTTAGGGTTTAAAAGCAGATTGACTATTTTGGGTATTTAAAGAGACAGCACACTCACAGATTCCTGGGGCTTAAGAACACATTCTGCTTTCCAGCAACCCCAAGGTCACTTAGGACCTGCAAGACTACAAAGTTATCATATTCCTCTTGTTACTCTTATTCCCCACATCTGCTTGGTGAACAGAGGTGCGGCCATCCCCCACTCCCACCTACCTTCTGGGCCCACAGGAACTCCATCACAGTCTGTGTGCTCAGACGGAGCCTGAGTGCCCTGCCCTGTCCTCCACCTATATTATTTTTCACTTTCTTTTTTCTGGTGATTAGTTTGCTTATATTTGTCTGTTTTAAACTACTATTATTATTAATACTTTTGTCCTTTTTAGTATTATTTTTAATCTTCCTCTCCCAAGTCCTAGTTTTCAACATCTTTTCTTTTCCCTGTGCCTGGTTGAATT
>NW_006921610.1:14584460-14584921 GCF_000298275.1 Orycteropus afer afer
TGGAAGGGCAAAGAAGTATAATTGATGTAATGGAAGACAGAATTAATGAGATTGAAGACAAATACCTAAATAATTCTTTGGAAAGGGTCAATCAGAAAAAAAATCAAAACAAAATGAAGAAAGCCTAAGGTTCATGTGAGATACCATCAACAGGAATAACTTACATGTCATTGGAATTCCAGAACAGGAAGAGAAAAACAAAGCCACTGAGAAAATTGTCCAAGATTTGCTGGAGGAGAATTTCCCCAATATGATGAAAGATGAGAATGTATCCATTCAGGAAGTCCAACGAACCAAACAGAATAAACCCCAATAGAAAATCACAACACACATCATGATTAAACTCATCAAAATCAAAGACAAAGACAGAATCCTGAAAGCCACACGGGAAAACAAAAAGTTACCTGCAAAGGACAGCCAGTAAGAATAAGCTCTGATTTCTCAGCAGAAACCATGCAAGC
>NW_006921610.1:14588774-14601998 GCF_000298275.1 Orycteropus afer afer
AATGAAGAAAACCAAAATTCATGGAAACAATTATTCCTTGCAAGTGGTACACTATCCTATCTGCAGCCTATACGACTTTGAGACCAGAAGAACTACATGGTGTCCAGCTACCACTGTCATCCACTTGGAAGAGGATCTATGTAGGAGATCCTTGATAGAAAGTGAGAACAATGTGGAACAAAACTCAAAATCATTTGGAGAAAAAAAAAAGATCGGGGGTAGACCAGTTTTGCTGGTCTGATAGAGCCTGGTGGAACCCCTGAGACTATGGCCCTTAGCTGCCCTTCAGGTCTGGAATTGAACCCACACCTGTGGTTTCCAGCCAAACAAAAGACAGGCATATGAGTTGAACATTTACCTCAAGTAGATACACTCCTTGCAGAGAACAATCATGGGAGAAAGAATGGCTTCTTATGCACAGGGAGACAGCTCAGAGGGCAGGAGTGCACGGAACGATACAGGGAAGAGATAACCATGGGTAGGAAGTGGGAGGGGAGCTGTTGCATTCTGGTAAACTGTGGTCAATGTCATGAGACAAAGTGTATGTGAACCGCTGTACGGAAAGTAAATTTCCTCTGTAAACCTTCACACAAATCACAATTTTAAAAAAGAAAAGAAAAGAAAAGAAAAGAAAAAAAACAAGTCAACGTGAAAGAAAGTAAATATTTCAGAATTTCTATAATTTATACTGACTTAGAAGACTATGAAAAAAAGTTAAGGCTAATGTATATTTTAATACTTAGAGGAATTTCTTGTTCTCTCTCTGTGTCTCTGTCTCTCACTTTCTCTCACATGCATATGCACACAAATGTACAAGACAGAGAACAAGTAGTCAAAAGTAAATATTTACGTTAACTGTGGTAGTAAAAAATATTCAGAAGGCAGGAAAAAGGGGAACAGAGTAATAAAAAGCAGTGGGAATGAATAAATGAATAAAATTTTAGAAATACTTCTAACATCTCATTAATTAGGTTAAATGCTACTGGTCTAAAGACTTCAATTATAAAGCACGATGAATAGATTGAAGAAAACAAAACACGATTCTACTTTATACTGTTTACAAGAGAAACATTTTAAATATGATATAACTATGATAGGTTGAAAATAAAAAAAGACAGTAAAAGATATCTCATACAAACAAATGGTAAGCACTAAAACACTGGAGTGTCTATGTTGATATCAGATAAAATGTACTTCAAGGGGAAGAATACTAGGAGAGATTAACAGGAAATTTCATAACCAAGAACACAAAAAACCATCAGTGTTTATTTTTATACATGGAATTGGGTCCCTGAAAAATGGGTTGATGTTCCAAGCCATGTGCCTGTAATGTGATTTTATTTGGGAAAATAGGGTTTACTTTGAGGATATTATCAGTTAATTCATACCTGAGTAAAATGGGTTCTAATCCTAATCCCTTATAAGTTATGTTTTATAAAAGGGGAAGACTGATATCATCATTTAGACTTCTAGCCCCCAGAATTGTGAGACAATCAGTTTTTGTTATTTAAATCCACTTACTACCAAATATTTTATTATTGCAACCTGTCAAACTAATACAGTCAGCCATGTACCTAAAAATAGAGCCTCAAAGTACATGAAGTAAAAATTTAGAGGTTTAAAGTGAGAAACAGGCAATTCCTCAAACAGAGAGGAGGATTTTAACACCCATCTCTCATCATCTGATATAAGAAAAAGGCAAAACATCAGATAGTTTATCTAAGCTATAAATTTAATTAATTTTTAACCATTCACTTCACCAAAACTAACAAAAATTTGCTTTTTGAAGACACCATTAAGAAAATAAGGCAAGTCCCAGTCACCAAGAAAATATTTGCAACACATTTACCAAACAAAAGACTCGTTTCAAGATTGTATAAAGAACACTTACAACTATATTTTAAAAAGACAATCCGTGAATTAAGAGAATAGATGAAATATTTGATAGATTCTAGACAAAATAAAATCTATAAATAGGCAATAATCTCATTAAAAGATTTCCAGTGTCATTAGTTACCACAGAAATGCCAATATCAACTACAATTAGGTATTACTAGTTGCTAAATTTAAATAATCTCAGTCTACCAAGGAAATGAAGCAACAGAAATTTTTATACACTGTTGCTGATGTTACAACCCCTTTGAAAAACAATTTGGAAATTTCATAAAAATTTAAATTCTATCACCCAACCATTTCACTTCTCGGTATTTACCCAAGAGAAAAACTTATATCCATTCAAAGTCTTTTAATTGAATGTTCAGAGTAGCTTTATTTTTAATAGCCAAAAGCTGGAAACAATCCAAATTTTAAATAACTGGTAAAAGGATAAGAAAAATATGGTGTGTTTGTCCAATGATATACTACCTTGCACTAAATATACATAGATATTGAGATACTGATACACACTACTCTTCAATAAATCTGATTGTTATCATTCTGCATAAAATAAGCCAAACAAAGACAAAAAAAAGTGCATCTGGTTCATATTTCCATCTATGTAAAATTCTAGAACATGAAAATTAGTATATTGTGATAGAAAGTAGGTCACCAGATGGAGGAAAGGATGGATTGCAAAGAAGCTTGAGGAAACTTTTGCGATGACAGAAATAGTCATTATCATGATTGTAGAGATGATTTCATGGTAGTATACATATGTCAAAATGAAATTAAATCATACCTTTCATATATGTGAAGCCCACTATACTTTTACCTTTTCAACAAATACATTTTTAAAAGTAGCATTCATCTGATGAAATAATTTGGTATTTGGGCATGAAAAAATACTGTAACATCAAATAAGTAATATTTACATTAAAGTAAATTACAAAAATAATATTCAGAATTAGTAATAGTATATCTCTCTATTTAAGTGCCAAAACTACTCTTTAAAATATCTTCCCAATGCATAATTCAGAGAAACTATTATATATGAAAATATAGATCTCTTGGCAGTCATGAGGCACTTGCAATTCAGAAAGGAAAGAGGTGTCATCAGAAAAAAAGAGGTGCATTACACAGAGGATGGTGTTATGTCAAGAACTACTTAAAAAGATCTTTACTTCCCTCTTATTTGGATAACATCACATTTTGTTTCTTTTAGTCAAGTGAGGTTTGTTGTTGTTTTAACCACCTGTATATGATAACAGAAGGCAGTCATTAGAATAGAACAATAGGATACTGCATGGTTTTAAATCATGTGTGTGATTTAAAAGTGTGTGGCAGGGCTGTATGCTTTCACCATATGTATTCAATCTGTATGCTGAGCAAGTAATCTAAGAAACTGGACTACATGAAGAAGAACACAACATCAGGATGGGAGATACACTCATTAACAACCTGCAATATGCAGATTTCATAACTTTTCTTGCTGAATGTGAATAGGACTTGAAGCATTTACTGATGAAGATCTAAGACTACACCCTTCCTTATGGATTATACTTCAACATAAAGAAAATAAAAATCCTCACAATTGGATCAATAAGTAACATCATGATAAATGGATAAAAGATTGAAGTTGTCAAGGATGTCATTTTACTTAGATCCATAATCAACACCCACAGAAGCAACAGTCAAGAAATCAAACAACTTATTGTATTGGGCAAGTCTAGTGCAAAAGATTTCTTTAAAGCGTTAAAGAGAAAAGATGTCACGTTGAAGACTAAGGTGAGTCTGACTCAAGCTGTGGTATTTTCAATCACTTCATATGCATGTAAAAGCTGAACAATGAACAAGGAAGACCAAAGAAGAGTTCATGCATTTGAATTATGGTACTGATGCAGGATATTCAATACACTGCAGTTGGCCAGACGAACAAAAATATATCTGGGTTGGATGAAGTACAACCAGAATCGTCCTTAGAAGCAAGGATGATGAGAGTTCATGTCTTGTACTTTGGTGATGCTATAAGGAGGGACCAGTCCCTGGAAACACGTTATCATGCTAGGTAAAGTAGAGGATCAGTGAAAAAGAAGACTCTCAATGAGATGGGCTGACACAGTGGCTGCAACAATGGGCTCAAGCAAAGCGATAATTATGAGGATGGAGAAGTACCATGTAGTGTTTCCTTCTGTTGTATTAAGGCCACTATGAGTTAGAACCAACCCATTGACACCTAATAACAACATTGTAAGAGTTACTAGCTGTTGTTGTTGTTGTTGTTATGTGCCGTCAAGTCGGACCCAACTGATAGCGACCCCTCCTTGGGTTTCCGAGGCAGTATTATTATGGAAGTTGATTGCCCAACCTTCCTTCCGAGGAGTTAGAATAGCTAAATAAAAGATCACCCTCTATATTATTTGCTGCTCTTTATATATTCTTATATATAGTTAAAATGTACACAGTCCTATTTAGATGTACACTTAGGTGAAAGAATGAATACTAAAATAGGTTAAAGATACTTGCAGTTTAGTGTAAAGGTAAAAATGGAAAACTATGGTATAAAGCCTGCTCGTACAAGGGTACAGTTAGGTACCAGTTTGGCACAGTTTTGGACCTCTCTAAGTCTTTCATTTTTCATCTATATAAAGGGGTTGATCCTACTATCTCATAGGTTTATCATGATAAGTTAAACTTTTTCCCATGCTTGTGATTAAAGATATCACTCCATTAGTGCTTGGTCATGCTGCCATTCATTGAGTATTTACTGTGATCAGCATTGAGTCACTTCTTTTACAAACCTCAAAACTCCCTAATTACATTAAGTATCATTCTGTTGTACAGAATTATAAATTGAGCCTCAAAGAGTTTGAGTGATTTTGTCTACCTCACAAAAGGAGAGCTGCTGCTTGTCCTGATGCCAAAGTTATGTGCTAATTGGCTGTGCAAAAAGAACCTCACCTGGGAAGGTTTTCTGGAAGAGATGACTATGCATGCGTGAAAGAGAATAATAATGCCATGGTTGGGAAAGACAAAAGTTTTTAGATACATATGATATAGACTAAACAAGGTTTAAGGTAGAAGGTCTCAATAATTATTTTGCTTAAGTAAACTCAAATAGATCCATTTATGATGCTCAAGGAAATAAAACTTTCACTACATTGTCTAAAGTTAGAAGAAATTGTTTTTGCATCTGCTTGGGTTTTAGTGCCACTTCATGATTGTCACCAATTTTTTATACAAGCTGATAATTCAGGAATTGACAAAGCTGAATATAGATATCAATAAGCTACCTCACCATGATATCACCTGAAATGTGACCTATTTATCTCTGCTCTCCTGTCAAAATTTTCCTCTTTCCATCATTAGAATTGTTCCTTTGGGTTCAAGTATGTCTATCTATTTAAGTGCAAAACTACTCATTTAACATATCTTCCTCAAGATGTAGGTCAGAATATATATCTATATGTATATCTATCTATAAATATAGATTTAAAAAATAGATACAGATACATTAAAAAAAAAAAAAAACTTCACTGCCATCAAGTCTGACTCATAGGAACCACCTTTGAGTTTCTGAGGCAATAAATCTTTATGGAAGTAGATTGACCAGTCTTCCTTCCGTGGAGGAGCTGGTGGGTTTGAACCACCAACCTTTTGGTTAGCAATTAAATACCTTAGGCACTACGCCACCAGAGTTCCTTAGATAGATAGATAGACAGATAGCTAGCTAGCTAGATACAAATATATACAAAAAGAACCAAACACATTGTCATTGAGTTAATTCCAACTCATAGTGACCTCCACTAGGTTTCCAGGGCAATAAATCTATGTATGTATGTATGTATGTATATATGTATCTATCTATCTATCTATCTAAAATATCTATCTATCCATCTGTCTATCTTATATGTGTGTGTGTTGTGTGTGTGTTTATATACATCATGTATATATCAAGTTATACATGATATATATATCACATAAATATATATCAACATAAAAGATATCATACATATCACATATGTCTCATATATCATATGCACATAGCATATATCATAAACCAAAAAAAACAAACTCACTACCATGTAGTCGGATCTGACTCATAGAGACCCCTCCTTGGGTTTCCAAGGTGGTATCTCTAAGGAAGTAGATTGCCCAATCTTCCTTCTGAGGAGTGGCTGGTGGGTGTACCATCAGAGAAAAGAGGTACATTAGAGCATAGGGCTTGTAATGACAAGAATCAGTTAAGAGGAGCTTCACCTCCCTTTCAATTTGGACAGTTTCACATTCAGTTTCTCCTCTTATCCACCTTAATCTTTCCAATACTATGTCAAGCAAAATAGACTGAAATGGAACAAGTCAGCTAATCAATCATGGTCTTTATATTCAAGTTTCTAAGTATTTGTACATTTCCATGTATTTATGTAAATGTAAACCATTATTGTCATTTCTATTTTTTTTTTTATTTGAAAGGCTGATTTAAGATAGGTAAAAATTTGAAATAGCTACATGACATGTATATATTCTGCATTATTATATATGCATATATATAATTATACATTGTACATATGCATATATATATTACTACACTTTCATGGTGGTGTAAAGAAGGCCTCATCACTGTATCTCTGATAATGTATTTACTGAGAGCAATACATGCATCGTGAAAGGAAGGCCTGGCATTCTACTTCCAAGAAAAATTAGTCCTTGAAAGTCCTGTGTAGCATAGTTTTATCCTGACACATATCAGCTGAGTTGATCTGATGACAACTGATATTTTTTTTTGTATATATCATTTATTTTAGTGGCGGTGTCTTAAATATGATTAAACTTTTAACGAATGAGAATTTTGGTGATTTATCTTTCAAACTAAATTGGTATTTTCTATTGACTGTAAATAGATTTTTGGAGATCAGTTATTAATTCATTCAATAATTACTTACAAAAGACCTTGAATTATTACTGGATATCAGTTCAATATCCTTTCTAGTAGCAATAAAGAATAAATGGAGGCAACCAATAAGTACTTCCCATCTCAGTAATTGTGTGCTTCTACAAAATTAGGAGCTCTGGAGGTGTAATGGTTAAAGCATTTGTCCGTGAACCAAAGATCAGCAGTTCAAACCTATCAGCCACTCTACAGTCAAAAGATGTGGCAATCTGCTTCCATAAAGATTTACAGCCTTGGAAACCCTATGGGGCAGTTTTGCTCTGTCCTAAAGGGTCACTATGAGTAGGTACTGACTCAATGGTGGCGGGTTTGAGTTTTTGAGTTCTGCAAAATTAATTTCTTTCCAATCCTGGCATATAATATTAGTGTATTCAGTAATTTTTAATGTCAATGTCTACAAGAAATTAATTAAGGTAGTCTGGCAACCAAAGCAGAACAAATAAATCCAAACTATGTGCTATTGCTGTGTTCTTACTCATTCAGTGTGGTTTGCACCAGGGTCATTTGTTTCCTGCAACACCACCCATTATATATTCTAAGTGGCTTGCATTGAGATACAGTGATGAGGTTTTATTTACAACCATGAAAGTAGTAACCTTTGTGATGAACACTTAAACAAGGCGGTGTCTACAACCCATGTAGCAATGGAATATCTAGCAGAAAGCAGGAGTAGAGCCACTGATGACAATGAGAGTCTGACAACTAACATTTACAACAATATTAGTGATTCACAGTTTTCAGACTTTTCCCATCATGAGATCTTCCAGTGATGCTACCATCTCCATGACTCATGTGCTGTCTTCCCCAGCACTATATGGAAAGACAGTTTTTAATATTGCTGGGGAATTAGAGCCCATTTAATTGTGCCAATTTTCTGTGACTGGCAATTGTTGATAAGAAATTGAGTATAGATAACTCATCTGCAGATTTTTCCACTGTGTATCATAAATTAGAATGCACTGGAAGGTACATTTATTTTATTTTGTTTTGTTTTAGGTAATAGTGATAGAGATCAATATGATCAACTCTATGAGATTGAACTTTCAATTACATGTATATGTGTACACACACACACACACACACACACATATATTTATATACATAAATACTTACAAAAGAACTAAAGGATTCCTTGTGAAGCAACAGTTAAGCACTCAACTGCTAACTGAAAAGTTGGCTATACAAACCACCCAGTAGCTCTGGGGGAGAGAGGCCTGACAGTCTGCCTTCCTAAAGACCACAGCCTAGAAAGCTCTGTGGGGAAGGTCTACTCTGTTATGCAGTTCCTATGAGTCAGATCTATCTGATGGTACTTAAAAACATCAACTAGAGGAAATTGATGCTCAGCATTGAGAAAAATTCTTGTGCTTTGCTTGACCCCCGATTCTTGGTGGTAGGCAGAGGCAACACTGGTTTATAATCAGGTTTTATTAGTGTTAATCTCTGAGTTTCTCATGATGGACAACTAGTAATGATTTCATAGGACCCTAGCTTAATAATCATACTAGCATGCTGAGATTTTGTATAGGTGGGTGCATTTCATGTATAAAGTTAAGATTTCTAATTGATAATTTTATTGGATTTACTATTTGTGGCTTTATGTCTCATTCACACAACGTGAATATTAAAAAATAAAGCCATTAAAAACACAGGTTTCACCAAATTTTCATAGTGAGAATGGAATACACAAGCATGCATTGGAATTAAATACAAAAATCAGTATTAGAAGCATGATTATTATGTTAGGAACTTTGCATATATTTCCCCTAATTCTTAAAATGACCTTTTTGACATAGGTACTATTATCCTTATTTTATAAATAAAGAGAATAAATTTCAGAGAAGCTAAGTAACTTGCTTTATAGTACATAGCTAGCAAGCCATGTAACCGGGATTCATATTTGTTGTTGTTGTTGTTACTGGCCGTAGAGTCAGCCCTGACTCATAGTGACCCCTCCTTGGGTTTCCAAGACAGTATCTTGCCTAGTGCCTAAGGCACTTGACTGCTAACCAGAAGGCTGGCGGTTCAAACCCACCAGCCACTCTTGGGAAGGAAGATGGGGCAATCTACTTCTGTAGTGATACTGCCTGGGAAACACAAGGAAGGGTCGCTATGAGTCAGGTCCGACTCAACGGCAAATAACAACAACAACAACATCACTACGGAAGTAGATTGCCCTACCTTCCTTCCGAGGAGTGGCTGGTGCGTTTGAACCACCAGCCTTCTGGTTAGCAGTCAAGTGCCTTAGGCACTCTGCTACCAGAGCTCCTGGATTCATATTTAGATTTACTTAATTTGACTGCTAACCAGAAGGTTGGCAGTTCAAACCCACCATACACTCCATGGAAGGAAGACTGGCCAATCCACTTCAGTGAAGATTTACCACCTCGGAAACCCAAAGGAGGTCTCTATGAGTCAGAATTGACTGGAGGGCAGTGAGGTTTTTTTTTTTTTTTTTTTTTTTATGCCAAAGCCTGTGCTTATTATAATATGCCCTGTGCTACGCACTATAGCATATAGAGTACATAGTGGTGAAATGATGGAGCTCCAATGATATAGTGGATAAGGCATTTTGGCTACTAACAGAAGGTTGGTGATTCAAACCTACCAACTGCTCCATGGGAGGAGGATCAAGCGATCTCCTTCCATAAAGATTTACAGCCTTAGAAACCCAATGGGGGTCACTATGAGTCAGAATTGAGTCTATGGAAGAGTTTAGTTTTTTTGGTTGTTGTTGTTTAGTGGTGAAATGTAGATGGCCAGTGAAAAAGGAAAAGACCCTCAGTGAGAGGGCTACAATGATGTGGTTACAACACAGTGGCTACAACGATGGGCTCAAGCATAGCAAAGATTGTGAGGATGGCATATGACTGGGCAGTGTTTTGCTCTGTTGTACATAGATCACTATGAGTCGGACCTGACTCCATGGCTCCTAACAACACCAACAATAGTGGTAAAATATAAGGGTAGTGTAGTGCTTGAGGCACTTGACTGCTATCCAGAAGGCTGGTGATTCAAACTCACCAGCCATCCTCAGAAGGAAGATGGGGCAATCTACTTCCATAGTGATACTGCCTCGAAACCCAAGCAGGGGTCGCTATGAGTCAGGTCCAAATCGACAGCACATAACAACAACAACGACAATTGCATATGTGTTGCCAAACACATGTAAAATCTTTTCTACCCCATTTATAATGTGTGTAGATTAGACATTAAAAAGTGCCAGCAGTGCTTATTAAAATATAGACTAAAACATTGCCATTTTATATATATATACATAATAGGATATGAATTCTTACATGTCTACCACTTGACATATGTGCTGAAGTATGAGGGTTGATTAAAAAGTAGAAACCAATAAGTAACACTTAAATAATTTTGACACTGAATATGCTGCTTACTGTTTGATGAGGTGAAAAGAAATATATTTCTATTTCTATAGATATTGTTTGCCCTCAAAGAAAAATCCATGTTATCAGGATTACCAAATCAAGTGTATTCTCTTAACTTACACTTTAATTACTCACAAACATGCCAAAAATTATTTTGTTTTATATTTGGACTGTTATTCTACTTTTCTGCAGATTTTTTTTTTCATTTCTACACTTTTCCAGTAGATGATAATAACTTTTATCTTTAACTTATATCTACCCATTCCAAAGAAAGGTGATCCCGCAGAATGTGGAAATTATAGAACAATATCATTAATACTGCATTCAAGTAAGATCTTACTGAAAATAATTAAAAAAAAACAGTTGAAGTAGTATATTGACAGAGAACTTCCAGAGGTGCAAACTGGATTCAGAAGATGATGTGGAACAAGGAATATCATAGATGCTGTCAGATGGATCTTGGCTCAAGGCAAAAAATACCAGAAAGATGCTTACTTGTGGTGTATTGACTATGCAAAGGTATTTATGGATCATGAAAAATTATGGATAACGTTGAGAAGAATGGGAATTCCTGAATACTTGATTGTACTCATGAGGAGCCTGTACCTTGACCAGGAGGCTGTCATTCGAACGGAACAAGGGGATACTACATGGTTTAAAATCAGGAAGGGAGTGCATCAGGGTTGTATCCTTCCCCCATACTATTCAATCTATATTCTGAGCAAATAATCTGAGAAGCTAGACTATATGAAGAGAAACGTGGCTTCAGGATTGGAGGAAGAATCATTAACAACCCAAGATATGCTGATGTTACAAATTTGCTTGCTGAAAGTGAGGATGACTTGAGGCACTTACTAATGAAGATTGAAGAACACAGTCTGCAGTATGGATTACATCTCAATATAGAGAAGACAAAAATCCTCACAACTGGACCAATAAGCAGCATCACAATAAATGGAGAGAAGATTGAGATTGTCAAAGAATTCACATTGCTTGGTTCTACAATCAACACCAATGGAAGCAGCAGTCAGGACATTAGATGATGTGTAGCATTGGGCAGGTTGACTGTGAAGAACTTCTTTCAAGTGCTGAGGAGCAAGGGTGTCTCTTTGAGGACTAAGGTGCGCCTGACATAGGCCATGATACTTCCAATCACCTCCTATGCATGTGAGAGCTGGACAATGAATAAGGAAGACCAAATTTTGAGTTGATGCTTTTGAGTTGTGGTGCTGGTGAAGAATGCTGAAAGTACCATGGACTGCTAAAAGAACTAGCAGATGTGTCCTGGATGAAGTGCAGCCAAGATGCTCCTTGGAAGCTAGCGAGAATGGCCAGACTTGGTCTCACCTACTTTGGTCATGTTGTCACAGGGGACCATTCCCTGAAGAAGGGTGTCATGTTTGGTAAGGTGAAAGGTTGACTAAAGAAGGGAAGGCCTTCAATGAGATGGATTGACACAGTGGCTGCGACAATGGGCTTAAGTATAACAGGGATCATGGAACTGGCATGGGATCAGGAAGTGTTTCATTCTGCTTTGCATGGGGTCAATATGAGTCGGAAACAACTTGACAGCACCTAACAACAACAACATTACCTTATATTTTACCTTTGTAAATATCTACATTATCAATTATTTTGTCTTTTTGCATACACTCTATGTTTCTGGCATCTTTCTCCATTAATTTTTCAGTCTTCATCTTTCCATCTGGAATATTTTTCCTCCTGGCCTATTACACACGTGCCATGCTGGAAATTTCTTTCTCTCTTGGGTAGAATCCACAGTTTTCTAGACCAGGTGTCTTCCTAGTCTTAATATACACCCTCCTCTTGATGAAGTAAAGACTCATTGGAAAGATAATACTATGAGGGCTTGACCACATTTGATGGGGAGACTAAAAAATATCAGTGTTCCTCCCCAAATAAGGTAGTTTTAGCCCAAAACAAAACAAAAGTACTGACATCCAAAGGACACCTTAAATGATTCTACCTCAAGCATCCCTGTGACCAGCACTACCTGTGCAAACATGTGTCAGGTCAGTGGAAATAAGACCTTGTAGAGCAAGGGGAAAAGACACATTACCCCCAAAGCTGCCAGGGAAAAACAACACTTACACTAAGAGCCTTGAAACTATCCAAATTACAGTATATATCATTTAGATAGTCATATGTTGCTTTATGTCCATGATGTTGTTGTTAGATGACCTTGAATCAGTTTTGACTCACAGAAACCTTACGTAGAACAGAACAAAACACAGCCCACTCATGCCCCATCCTCACAATCATTGCTATGCTTGAGCCCATTGTGCAGTGACTGTGCCAACCATTCCATTGAAAGTTTTCCCCTTTTCCATTGACCTTCTATTTTACCAACTTTGATATCCTTCTCAAGGAACTGGTCCCTCCTAATAAAATGACCAATATATAAGTAGCAAAGTCCCACCATTCTCACTTCTAAAGAGAATTTTTTTTTTTTTTTAATTGTGATTTGGGTGAAGATTTATGGAGCAAATTCACTTTCCATACAGCAGTTCACATATACTTTGTCTCATGTCATTGACCACAATTTACCATGATGCAACAGCTTCCCTCCCACTTCCTCCCCATAGTTACCTCTTCCCAGTGTCCATACACCTCCATACACTCCTGCCCCTTGAGCTGTTTCTCTGTGCATAAGCAGTGCTTCTTTTTCCCATGATTGTTCTATCCAAGGAGTATATCTACTTGAGGTAAATGTTCAACTCATGTGCCTGTCTTTTGTTTGGCTGGAAACCACAGGTGTGAGTTCAATTCCAGACCTGAAGGGCAGCTAGGGTCCATAGTCTCAGTGGTTTCACCAGGCTCTATCAGACTAGCAAACCTGGTCCCCACTTTTTTTTTTTTCTCCAAATGATTTTGAGTTTTGTTCCACTTTGTTCTCCCTCTCTATCAAGGATCTCCTACAGAGATCCTCTTCCAAGTGGATGACAGTGGTAGCCGGGCACCATCTAGTTCTTCTGGTCTTAAAGT
>NW_006921610.1:14602279-14613174 GCF_000298275.1 Orycteropus afer afer
ACACTCCCCATTTCATAGACACACCTAATCGTTTAGCCTGTCCACCCATCTATCTACCCATATACCCATGTTTGCCTTCACTGACAACACAATACTGTATGTGCAAAAGGGTTCATATTGGTTGTCTGTACCTCCCATGTACCTCTCTATGTCTTTCTCATCTACAATGCTGCCATATTGGTCACTCACATTTGGTACATTGCCCTTCTCTAAAGAGAATTTTGGCTATACCTCTTCCAAATAGACTTGTTCCTCCTTCTGGCAGTCAGTGGTATATTCAATATTCTTTGCTACACCATAATTCAAATGCATCAATTCTTCTGTATTTCTCTTTATACACTGTCCAGCTTTCACATGCATATGAGGCTATTGAAAAGACAATGGCTTGGTTCAGGCCCACATTAGTCTCCAAAGTGACATCTTCGCTTTTTAACATTTTAGAGTGATTTTTTTTTGCAGCTGATTTGCCCAATGTAATAAATCATTTGAGTTCTTGACTGCTGCTTCCATGCACATTGGTTGTAGATCCAAGTAAAATGAAATCCTTGACTTCAAAATTTTCTCCATTTATCATGATTTTTTTTCTTATATTCTAGTGGTGATTCTTATTTAATGTTGAGATGTGATCCATACTGATATTCATCAGTAAATGCTTCAGGTCTTCTTCACTTTCAGCAAGCAAAGTTGCGTCATCTGCATATTGCAAGTTGTTAATGAATCTTTCTTCAACACTGATACTGTATTCTCATTCATATAGTCCAGCTTCTTGGAGTATTTGCTCAGCATACAGACTGAATGTCACCTTTCCTGATTCTAAACCATGCGGTATCCCCTTATTCTCTCTGAAGGACTGCCTTTTGGTCTATGTACAGATTCCTCATGAGTACAATCAAGTGTTCTGGAATTTCCATTCTTCATAATGTTATCCATAATTTCTTATGAGACACACAGTCAATTGCCTTTGCACAGTCAATAAAACACAGGTAAACAACTTTCTGGTAACCTTTGCTTTCAGCCAAGATCCATCTAACAGTAGCAATGATACCCTTCATTCCACATCCTCTTCTGAAACTGGCTTAAATTTCTGTTAAGTTCCTTGTCTATGTATTGCTGCAACCATTTTTTAATTATTTTCAGCCAAATTTTACTTGTACATCCACAGTACATTCTGTGAAATAGGACATTATATGATTTGGATGTTGTACAAACATGCCAAAATCATGAGCAATAGCATTTACTGATTTACCACCTTTTGTTTTTTAATAACTTTTTGTTTTGTATCTGCATTGATACTTCTTTTTTCCCTCTTATTGCTGCTATTACTAGCATTTGTTTTGGGGCACTGAGGAGCCATGATACACTTCACAGTATTGTTTTCAAGAGAAAATTAAACAGAGATAATGTTACAACACTGAAGAGATACATGATATGCAAGACTGGATACTGCGGCCTACAAGTCAATGTATATGCTGTTACACACTAAACTTTTAATTTATATGTCTGGAAAGTTCACATTAAAATAATGATAAAAAATACCATACAGCACTGGTGTTAGTAGGTATAGTGTCACCAGGGCAGTAGCTCATGGTGTTCAAACCCTCATAGACCTAGTTCTATATCAGTCCATACAGAATCCCTAACAATGTAGAATCATAAAATAATATGTGATAAATATAGTAAATTGTTTAAATGTAATATTTCTTAGATTATTCAAATACAACAACCACAACAATGAATACTAATGACAAAATTGCTTTGTAAAATCTTTCTATGCTGAATTACATTATTAGTTATAGCATTATGAATAATGGAGCAGAAACTAATTTTATTTTTCTCCTTTTCCTTTAATTAAGACTCTATTTTCAAAAAAGTTATTGATCAAATACTAATTACTAAAATATTGTAGCTGAGACACCAGAAAATTTGACAAACCAATTACTGTGAAAATACCAACAGAAATGAAAACATCAGCATGTGCTTGTAGTGTGTACAGATGGAACCATGTGAGTTGAAGTGTCATGGTAATTCAGTAATAATGACAGCTCTGATGGGAACATTTAGGAGGTTCAGAAGGTAAACTAGCTTAGAATTTTTGCCATATGTATATGTAAACTGGATATTTTTATAAAAAATAATAAATTTCTGTTGAATTCCCCCACAAAATTTTATAGACATTCATTTTGGTGCATCCCTCTGAGAGTGTCACCTGGTATGGTTTCCACCCCTAGTGATGCTTACTGCAGTGTGATACATACATAAGCCAGGGACATAGACATTTATTGTCACTATCAAGAATAGATTTGATGCATTGAATACCAATGACCAAGCACAAGATGAGCTGTGAGATGACATAAAGAATATCATACATGAAGAAAGCAAACAGCCATTACAAAGACAGGAAAGAAAGAAAAGACCAAAATAGATGTCAGAAAAGACTTTGAAACTGGTCCCTGAATGGAGTGAACCTAAAGCAAATGGAAGAAATGATGAAATAAAAGAGTTGAATAGAAGATTTCAAAGGTCAGCTTGAGAAGACAAAGTAAAGTATTATGATGAAATGTGCAAAGACTTGGAATTAGAAAATCAAAAGGAAAGCACATGGTTGGCATTTCTCAAGTTGGAAAAACTGAAGAAAAATTCAAGACTTGAGTTGTAATATTGAAGGATTCTATTGGCAAAATATTGAATGATGCTGAAAGCAGCAAAAGAAGATGGAAGGAATATACAGAGTTAGTGTATAAAAAAGAATTGGTCAATATTCAAGTATATCAGGAGGTGGGATATGACCAAGAACCAATGATATTGAAAGGAGAAGTCCAAGTTACACTGGTAGAATTGACAAAAATAAAGTAATTGATGGAATACCCAATGAGATGTTTCAATAAACAGTTGCCCCACTGGAGGCACTCACTCGGTTATGCCAAGTAATTTGGAAGACAGCTACCTGGTCAACTGACTGGAAGATATCCATATGTGTGTGCCCATTCCAAAGAAAAGTGATCCAACAGAATGTGGAAATTATTGAATATCACTAATATCACACGCAAACAAAATCTTGCTGAAGATAATTCAAAAATCAGTTGCAGCAGTATATTGACAGGCAAATTCCAAAAATGCAAGCTGGATTCAAGAGAGGATGTGAAATGAGGGATATCATTGCTGATGTCAGATGGATCTTGGCTAAAACCAAAGAATACCAAAAAGATGTTTACTTGTGTTTTGTTGACTTTACAAAGACATTCAATTGTGTGCATAATAACAAATTGAGAAGAATGAGAATCCCAGAACACTTAATTATGCTCATGAGGAATGATAGACCAGGAGGCTGTCATTCTAACAGAACAAGGGGATACTGCATGGTTTAAAATCTGGAAGGGTGTGCATCAGGGTTGTATCCTTTCACTTGTAAGAATACAAGTTTTTCTATTTATCAATATGAAACTAATCTTTCCCTTTTCAGCCCCTCTTTTTATTTCCATTCTTCATCATATTTTATTCAATCTGTATGATTAGAAAATCATCCAAAAACCTAGACCATGTATGTGAGAACACTGGATCAGGATTGAAGAAAGATTCACACAAGAGAACACAACATCAGGATTGATAAAGATTCAACCTGTAATATTCAGATGACATCACCTTGCTTGCTGAAAGTGAGGATGACTTGAAGCACTTATTAATGAAGTTCAAATACTACAGACTTCAGTGTGGATTACACGTCAACATGAAGAAAACAAAAATATAACTGAACCAATAAGCAATTTCACAATAAGTGGAGAGGGGTTTGAAGCTGTTTGGGATTTCATTTTGCTTGGATCCACAATCGACACTCATGGAAGCAGCAATCAAGAAATCAGAGGACATGCTGCACTGGGAAAATCTGATGTAAAAGACCTCTTTGAAGTGGTGAAGAGCAAAGATGTCTCTTTGAAGACTAAGGTGCACCTGATCAAAGCCATGGTGTTTTCAATCGCCTCATATGCATGCAAAAACTGGACAATGAGCAAGGAAAACCAAAAAAGAGTTGATGTTTTTAAATTATGGTGTTGGTGAAGAATACTGAAAGTGCAATGGAATGCCAGAACTAAGATATCTGTCCTGGAAGAAGTGCAACCAGAGTACTCCTTGGGAGTGAGAATCACCAGACTTTGTTTCACCTATTTTAGTCATGTTGTCAGAAGGTACAACTCCCTGAAGGATATCATGCTTGGTAAAGTAGAGGGTCAGAGAAAAGGGTGGGAGACCCTCAACAACATGGATTGACATAGTGGCTGCAATGATAGGCTCAAGCATAATGAGGATTTTGAGACTGGCACTGGACTGGGCAACATTTCATTCTGTTGTACATGGGGTAGTTATGAGTCAGAGCTGACTCTATGGCTCCTAACAAGGACAGCAACCTCAAGGCATATGTATCATAGGCCATATATATATATATATACATACATACATACACTGTACCCTTATAAACCTGGCAGTGCAATCACTTTGTATATGAGAGACATGAGATATATTGTGTGCAGGAAGCTGTCGCATTTCCTACATCCAATTATATCCACTTCCTGTTCTCCAATTAGAATTTCTGAATTCTACTATAACCTAATATGACCATAGATATATAGGCAGTCTGACATTGCCTGAATGGATGTAATATGGCTCACAATTATGTATATACATTGTGGTAGTTATCTTTGTGTTTCAACTTGGCTGGGCCTAGTTGAGTGACTGGGCAGCTGGATATTGTAATTCCCCATGGTGAGATTGGTAATTAACTCCATGATGGAATCTAGTGGAGCAGCTGAGTAGCTGCTTTAGGGATGTAGTCTGCTTCCAGTATTTAAGAAGCAATTTTGAGGGAGTCTCCAGCTTATGGCACACTTGACTCATGCATGTAGCCAAGTCATCATTCAGCAGCCTGCCACGTTGCCATGCCGATCTTGGGACTTTTTTAGGACTTGAATCAATGGCCTGCCTTGTGGTTAGGTACTATTGGGACTGTACCTTTTACTTGTCAATGTTGGGCCTGTCAGCCTTGGCAGCCAACAGCTGTCTGAGTGAAGAAAAGCCTCCAGCTTCAGTGGGCCTGGAGCAGGAGGCAGAACTGAAGCCCAAGGTTCTGCACAAAAGACCTCTTTGAAGTGCTGAAAAGCAAAGATGTCTGTTTGAAGACTAAGGTGCACCTGACCCAAGCCATGGTGTTTTCAATCACCTCATACACATGTGAAAGCTGGACAATGAATAAGGAAGACAAAAGAGCCTGGCACTTTGAACTGAACTTAAAGCCTCCAAAATTGTTAGAGAATAAACTCCTATTTGTTAAAGCCATCCCATTTATGGTATATTCCTGTTAGAGCAGCACTAGATAACCAAAGCAAATGTGTGTGTGTGTGTATGCCAACTAACAGCTACTCTATGAGACAGAGTAGAACTGCTCGGTAGAGTTTCCAAGGCTGTAGTCTTTACAGAAGCGGACTGGCACATTCTTTTTGTGCAGACAGTTGGTGGGTTCAAACCCAGTGCCCTAACCACTGCACCACCAGGGCTCTCTCTCTCTATGTATATATATATTTATTTAAAGAATATAATTTATATATATAAATATTTATATTATGTAAAGTCCTCTTATGTTTTACTTGCAGAATATCACCAAGCTGCTGCTTCTGTACTTGGAGATGAGTCAGTGGAAGAATACAAGTTTTTCTATTTATCAGTATGAAACTAATCTTTCCCTTTTCAACCCCTCTTTTTACTTACATTCTTCATCATATCTGCGAACTCTCTACTTGAAGACTTCTGGGGTTGTGACAGAAATATAAACTTGTCATGGTATGTTCTGCATTGTGGGTCTCTGTGACATACCCACTTTATCCTTTCTAAGAATAAACTGACAACTCTTGTCTACTTATGAACACTTATTACTCGGTCTTTACTATTAAGGAGTAATTGCATTTTTCACTTCATTATTTTCATTTAATTGGGGTAAGAAGCAAACACACACTTTTAGCAATCTTGAATTGGGAGGTATTCTTTTAATGCCAAGTATTGTACTTAAACAACTTTTTTTTTTTTTAATTTCATATGCTATTTCCTGAGATACCCAATATATAAACTAAGAAATCAGCATCATCCTGACTTTTTCCAGCTCTTTGTATCTCTGTTATTTCAACTACCATCAGTTTTACCAAAATGCTTATATCACAAAGTTGAAAACTTTTATATTTTATAAATATAATTATGTTTCCTGTGTTTCATCTATATGACCATTCTGAGAAGTAAAAGTCCGAAAATAGTGCTTATAAATTGTATAAGGCTGAATATGATATTCAAGGGATTTAAAAAAAAAAGGCTTTGACTTACAAATAAGACAATGAGAACGATAAATTATTTCTTAATTTTTGTAAGTAATTATTGGTGTAATTACAATGAAAGGTTGGTGTATATTGTTGTTGTTGTGTGCTGTCAATTTCAACTCCTGTCAGCCCTATAAGACAGAATAGAACTGCCGCATGAGGCTGTCAAAGCTGTAATCTTTACAGGAATGGATCATCAGGTCTTTTCTCCCACAGAGTGACCTGTTTGTTAAAAACAGTAGCCTTTTATGTTACAAGAGGAAATTAACCAATGTTAAGTAAATTGTGTATAGTTATTGTTCAAATAATATTCCTTATATCCAAATATAATGACCTCATTTCTGGTGTCTTTCTCCTCAAATACCCTGTAAGAAATTCCTCCTATACCATTCCTCCCTGCTCCTTATTATTGCAGGACCATTCTGAATGCTTTTTCTAAGTGTTACTTCTCTTCTTTCACTTGCATTTTTTAAATAATGACTCAAGCTCTATAGTGAGAAGCCTGCCACCCTCTACCTGAGTTGAGCATCTAACAGATAAAACTGCATTTTGAAGCTTAAAGGCTATGTTCTCTCTAGCTTTTGATTCATATTTCCAAATCCCTGTTAATATTTTCACATAGATGTACCGTAGACACCAAGACAGGTTTAATTGTCAATTCTATTCTCATCTCCAAAGGAACTCTGGTGGTATAGTGGTTAAGGCAGTTGGCTGCTAACCAAGAGGTTTGAACCCACCAGCCCCTCTGTGGAAGAAAGATGAGGCAGTCTGCATCCATAAAGATTTACAGCTTTGGAAACACAATGGGGGTCGCTATGAATCACTGAGTCAATAGTGATCAGTTTGGAGTTTGGTTTATTCTTGTCTCCATACTTCTTTCTTGGGCCTTCCCTCTTCCATTTATTACAGCAAGAAGTGTATCTCCCCTACTTATCTCCCACTGTCGTTGTTGTTATGTGCCGTTGAGTCAGACCCGACTCATAGGGACCCCTCCTTGGGTTTCCGAGGCAGTATCATTATGGAAGTAGATTGTCCCATCTTCCTTCTGAGGAGTGGCTGATGGGTTTGAACCACCAGTCTTCTGGTTAGCAGTCAAGTGCCTTAGGCACTAAGCTACTAGAACTCCTATCTCCAACTAACGTTATATATTTTGTCATAATATTTATTTAATATATTGAATCTTGTTCAATTCCTTTTACAGATATCTAAATTCAGCCCACATCATCTTTAACCTTACTTTCTGCAATAGCACTCAAAGTGGCTTTCCTGACTTCTGATACTGTCTCTCCCAATGCATTCTTCATACTACCCCATCAAAGTTCTCTTTGCAAATTCAGACCATATTAATCTTTGCTTTTAAACATTTTGTTGTCCTTGGTATCTTCAGAATAAAATCTAGCATACTTAGTTTGGCACTTAGAATACCCATAATGCTAATGCTATCTGCTTCATCTCTACTTCTGCACGTCTCTCATGTAATGAATTCTCTAGTCGTGTACTCTAATGTTTGAAAAGACTTGCCTCACACGACAGCCTGTCAACATCCTATCCATCAGGCAAGGCCCAGCTCAACTTCCTCTGATCCTATAAACTTTTCTCTGATGTCAGAATAAACCAGATACTCACAAAGTAGGTATTAGTGATTAGAGTTTTATGTTCATTAGCATTCCGACAAGTCATTGTTTACTTCAGGGTTTCAAAAAGTATAGTTCATGGACCAGCTATAGCAAAAGCACCTGAAAATACTTGAATTAGAAAAAAAAAAAAAAAAAAAAAAACTTAATCAAAATCTCTAGAATTGATAGCTAGAAATCAGTCAACACTGCTATCAAGTCAAATCCAACTCATAGCGACCCCTGCTTGGGTTTCCAAGGCGATATCACTATGGCAGTAGATTGCCCAACCTTCCTTCTGAGGAGTGGCTGCTGGGTTTGAACCACCAGCCTTCTGGTTAGCAGTCAAGTACCTTAGGCACTATGCTATCAGAGATCACTAGAAATCAGTATACTTAATAATATTCTTGGGTGATGCTTATCCATACCATTGTTTGAGAGCAACTGACTTTCTTGATTTTTTTTTTTTTTTTTGCCATTTGGCATAAAGAAAGACTCTCCTTGCTCTTGACACATATTTCATTTTCATAAAAATGTCAATGGTAATAACTAAGATAAAAAATTTCTTGTTTGTCAAATATTGCATTGAGCACATTATGTTTTATATTATTTGACACTCACAACTAAATTATGAAATGAATCACTAACCCTCACTACCATTGAGTAAATTTAAACTCATAGTGATCCCTATTGGGTTTCCAACACTGCAAATCTTTATGGAAGCAGACTGCCTCATCTTTCTTCCACAGAGTTTTTTGTGAGTTCAAACCACCAACCTTTTAGTGAACAGCCAAATGTCTTAGCCAATACACCACCAGAGTTCCTTAAATGATAAGTAGATTCAATTATTATACCTATTTGTGGGAACCCAGATATATAGTTTGCCTAATGATATATATACAGTCAGTCCTAGACCTTTTATGTAAATTTGTGTTTTCAAACATGGTACTTTCCTTCCTCAGAATATTTTTGGGATCACTATTTTCTTAGCTGATCTTGAAGTGTTCTCCAATCTGGGAATTCCATTTAGTTTCAAATAGCTCAAATATATTTAGATTGGCTTCATTATTTGTGAATCAAAAGATCAGTGGATTTTCTAAAAGACATATTCCATATAGAGGGCTGGGTTAAGCTCTTATGTTTCAATATTCTTAATTGATGAAGATATTCAAAGTGTATTCCCTTCAACACATGATGGAATCATTAGTAAATATAGATTTAAGACTGCTGTGAAAAGTTATTCTAAATTGCCTATCACAGTTTAGCAGTTTGAAGAAAATCTTAAAAACGAAAGCTTTTAAACCATACTTCTGGGGTGACATGAGCTAGCAAGGCTGTTATCACTTGATAATGCATTTCTAGGTGAGCTAAGCTGTGCAAAGGCCATTGTTTCCTGTGGTGTTGATGGCTTGCAGTTGCACAGCCCACTGAGCAGCCTCAAGAGAAATTTTCCTAGATCATATATAGAGTAACACAATTAATGTGCACTGTTTCTGAGGAAATGCAACCTTTCGTGGATTCATTTAAAATGTGCTTTGTCCCTTGTCTGAACAGTTCCCCAAAAGCTTCTTTCATTTCATGCAAAATCCAAGTCCTGTATTAAGTCATGAGACTCTTATTTGGGAGCGGGAACGAGAGCAGACACACATGAGGTCACTCTCTATTCCCACCACCTGTTTATTGACTTGGAAACACAAGCTTGTTTATCTTTTTCACTGGCCAAACTGTTCTTTATCTAGTATTTTTCTTGGCTGCTTCATTCTGCTATCTCCTCACCGTGTAGTGTATGATTGTAAGTGGAATTCCGATGGCTCTCGTTTTACGTCCAAACAGTTCTAGTTTCCCCTTACCATATGGTCATCCTGATGCTACCATTTTCCTCAATCATCCTTTTTGTATCTGCTTGAATATCTTAATTGATCTCATGAGCTATGTTAGGGATTTATAACAGACATCAGTATAATTCATCTCACACACACAAGTGAGTCTTTTTTCTGATCGGATGTGTATTATAAGTACATAGATATTTACAGTTCTCTAATACTGAGATTTCACCTTAGTGATAACATAAATGAGCTTTCAAGGGCTACAGCTCACTAGAGGAAACAATTACCTGTGTTCACTTGTCTGATACGGTATTTTGCATGTCTCTGAAGGATTTGGTGTAGTACAGTGAAAGTAAGGCATTTTCTCCTTTTTAAATAAAGTGGCTAATACACTCAATTTTAAACATTTTCTGGAATAAACTATAAATTCTTATTTTAGTAGGCACCAAAATTATTTTTTTTATTTTCTCACTTATTCATTTTTACTATCAGTAAGACATAGAAAATTATTATGTAATATACGTTCCTAATTCTTTTAAAAGCTAGGTCACAAAAATTTGTATTGGGTCTTTCCATATTTATAAATGTCCTTACATCTTCTCTAAAGCCTAACCTTCCTTCAGTTACTTCTATGTCATCTAAGGAAATTCTCAAAAGCAAATGACTATATCTTTGGTGGTGCAATGGTTAAGCACTCTGCGGTTAACCAAAAAATGGGTGGTTCCAACCCACCAGAGACTCTCTGTGAGATATGACCTTGTTGTCCTTGAGTTGAGTCAATTTTGGCTCATAGAAACCCTGTAAGACAGAGCAGACCTGCCCCTATGGTTTCAAGGCTATAAATCTTTACAGAAGCAGAGTGCCACATCTTCCTCCAGTGGAGCTGCTGGTGTTTTCTAGCCACCACCCTATTGTTTAGCAATGGAATATTTAAACACTGCACCAGCAAGACTCCTTTCCCCTTAAAGATTACAGCCTGGGAAACCTTATGGGGTCAGTTTTACTCTGTCAAACAGGCTCACTATGAGTCACAGATAGCTAGCAAGAAGACATCATACCTATGTAAACTAACTCCCTTCCCTGTACCCGAAAGCAAACATCATAGA
>NW_006921610.1:14613310-14619697 GCF_000298275.1 Orycteropus afer afer
TTTTTAAAGGCGTTTCAGTGGTATAGTGATTAAGACATTTATCTGCTAACCAAAAGAAAACCTAATTCAGGTCACTATGGTTGGAATCGACTTGATGTTAGTGAGTTTGGTACTTTTTTAGATGCTGACAAGTGAGTATCCACTTAAGACACTTTCTTCATGGAAGGTAATTGACTAACCAATAAAAAACTAAACCCACTGCCACTGAGGTGATTCTGACTCATAGCAAACCTACAAAGCAGAGTAGAAACCATAAGGTTTCCAAGGCTATAAATCTTTACGGAAGCAGACTGCCTCATCTTTCTCCTAGAGAAGTGGATGGTGGGCTCAAATAGCTGAACTTTTGGTTAACAGCAAAATGTTTTTACCACAACACCACCAGAGCTCCTTGGTGAGTGACTAACTTCATTATTTTCAGTATCTGGGGACTGGAGATTTTAAGAAAAACTAACAAGTAAGCAAAATTGAACATCGTTGGCATTTGTTATTCTGCACCCCCTAATTCTGTTTTTAAAACAGGATTGTATCTATGTCTTATCAACTTTACCAGGATTGACATTAAGGGTCAATCTGGATCTTGTACCTCACCCAGGTATGTTTACCTTTTTTTGTGAAACAAAAGATTTATCCTCAGGCTGAATTTTGAAGTGTTATAGTGATTTTTTTGTTGTTGTTGTTTTGTTTTGTTTTTTTTTTGGGGGGGGGCATTTGTTAATGCTCCAGCCCCTTAAATTTATATTCCTGAAGTTATGTATCTCATGTATGGTGCTTTACAAAGTATCAGACAGATTTCCCAACTCCAGCAGGGAGTAGAGGGATGGGAGGATGGGGGAGTGGAGGGGGGAGGGGCTGGGTCTTTTACAATCTGAAGCCAGATCTCTCCAAGGAGAAAACAGTACATTGAATGTCCCAGATAAATAATATCAAAATGAATCTGAGGCAGTACAAAGTCCAGAATTTTTGCTTATGTGTTTACTTATAGTATTTGTCCATTGGGGACAAAAACGTTTACTTGTTTATTTATGGTGTTTGTCCATTGGGGAATTTTAATGAATAAATCACTCTCAATAGACAATAAACCATAGAAACTTATTTAGTGTACCTAAGAGATTTCACTCAGAAAATGCAAGGAACCAGTAATTGCATCATTTGTGCAACTTTTTTAAACTTACTTATATGAATTAGCATATTTCATTTTAAGTGGCTTAACGTAAATAAATGAGTGCAAGAACACACTGTAGCATATAGTTGATTGCATGGCTTTGTGAGGTTTCTTAACTAGCTTATGTCATGTTTACTAACATGTGAAATAGAAATATTTAGGATGAATGGCAGACAGTCATTATAACTAAGCTTACCTAGAGACAGTAATTTCTAATCAGGGTATCATTTTATCTTAGAAAGGTAGAATTATTTAGCTGTTATGGGCCACATTATAATTCTATCACTTATCAGTTATGGATTTATGGAAAAAATACTTACCTTTTCAGTATCCACTATTTTAACATGGGTATAAAATATCAACCTGCAAAGGTTGTCATAAAGACTAAGTGGCATATATGCTCATAATCCAGGATATAGCAGGATAGAATTTTACCAAGTGTCACTTATCAGTCCAAAATTGATTTGTTTGGCTGAGGGTGAATCTTTTTCCAAAGTGATAATGCTTAAGAGAAGTTTCAGAATGCTCAAAGATAAGCTACTGCTATGGCTATAATTCTTATAAAATAGGGGGTGGGGTGGGAAATTGAAGTGAAGGTTACAGAACTTAATGAATGGCCTATGATTAAGACTTAAGCAGAAGCAGAAACTTGAATAGGGAACTGACAGTAAAAATTTAAGAAATCAGTGGGAAAGATTTCTTGTGGAGGACAAGTGAAGAGAAAAGAGGACACTAAAATATATATCAAAAGGTAAAAACAAAGAAAAATCCTTTTTGTAGGTGGTAGGTGTTTCATTCTAAACTTATTGGTTCTGTACAAAAAAAATCTTTGGAACTATAGGAAGGATTAGACATTGATCTTGTTCTCAATATTCTTAAAGGCTATAGTTTAAGAGTAGTATTTGGAACAATTTCAAATGGCATCTTATTTTAGAGATGGGATTATCTAAGGCATAAATGTTACTAGTGGCTATGGTATTTCATGAGTTGTGACATTGGCCAGTCAAGGCACCTGAGATGATGATACGAATTAGGGTAGAAATAAAGACTGCAACCTAACTAGATAATAATGTTCTCAAGGAGACTCAGAAGACCTGGAGATGACAAGGACAAAAATAGGGAAACTTGACTGGAGGGGATGATCTTCAAAAGAACTCAAGATTTTAAATAAACACAAAAGAAGTATGATTGGTTAGCAGCAGGAGCCCTTCCCACAGAGGTGATAATTGAAGCTGTGACTTTATGAGACTGTCAAGGGTGAGAATAGAGAAAAGGACTTCAATGATGAAATCCACATGTTAAGGCCAGTGCAGACTGAAGAAAGAGAGCCATTGTTGTTCTGTGAAGGGGACATAGATGAACACTGAGCCTGGTTATTAAAAGGTGATGATATTTCTCGTTTGGCAATTTTGGCACGTTTACTTACAGAAGGTGACTTAGATGCCAGTTTGTCCAATATCCCTACATTACCATGTCCATGGGAGTAGAAATCTATAATTATTGTCTAATATAGTATGGCTTTTAGAGAGCATTATGTCCATTTTATAGTTTCTTATTCCTAAGGAACATTTGCTTTGAACCCATTGTCATTCATTAGTTAAGAACAGTGTCCATTGCTGGGAAGATCTAGATAAGGAAGCTTTTCAAGGTGGGATAGGGATGGTTTCCCTTGATTCGTGTTCTGTGGTCAAGATACAGCTTTAGCATGCCATACCAAATGCATTCAAGAATTTACACAATAATAAAAGAAAAATCAGCAGTTTGTTAAGTTTTTAATTTTTTTTAACTCATTATGATGCTTAATGATAATAATAATAATGATTTACTAAAACGCCAGGTATTGTACTGAGGGCTTATCAGCAGTACCATGACTGAAAACAACTCTATGCATTGTTACTATAAGATGACCATAAATGGGATAATTTGAATAGTAAAAGGGAAGTGTTGTAACAATTATGAAGGCCTGTACAGTGGGTAAACTTAATTGTTTTTTATCTATGTGGACATTGAAATACAGAGTATGCAAAAATTGCCATAACCAGGGGATTGTATGTTATACATTGATTGTCTACAAAATTCTAGTGTACAATTTCTAACCTTTTCCCCTGTATTACAGTTAGCTTAGTTCTTGAGAATTAACAGTAACAGGAAACTTAATTCTGAAACTGAGTCATTTCTGGCTTAAAAGTGGTAAGTGCACACTCAGTTGGGAACTCTTTTCCACTTGTTGAAAAGTGGAGTTATCTATATACCAAGAATGTTGAGGCATCACCTGGCATTGTAAAAGGGTGTCTTGTTAGAGTCCCTATGTTGATGCTGTTTGTGTAGCAGTCTGTGAGCATGAGCTTCTGTTTGTAGTGCAGTCAGTGTGTTAACAGTAATTTCTCTATAATCCTTCATTGTGGAGCATTACCCAAACCCTGTGTACCTGGAAAACAAGGATGGTTAAGAAATCCCCCACCCTCTATTTTGCTAGCAATTGTCTTACTATAAAGAAATATCTTTTTCCATAACAACTAAGATAAAATCTTTATGCCATCTCTCCTTGTTTACCTTGTCAAGGCCAGATATAAATCCAAAGAAACAAACCCATTGCCATCAAGTCAATTCTGACTCATAGGAACCCTATAGGGCAAGATAGAACTGCCCTTAAGATTTCCAAGACTGTAAATTTTTATGGAGTAAGACTGTCACATCTTTCTCCTGTGGAATGACTTGTGAGTTCGAACCATTGACCTTTCAAATAGCAGCCAAGTGTTTAACTACTGCACACCCTAGTTCCCATTTTCTTTTCTCTGAATTACTTGTTGCCACTGCTCAGTTGTAATGAAAAGTTAGTTATACAAACTTCATTTTAAGTTCTTGAATTCTCCTAGGACCTGGAATTTTAGCCCACTCCTGACATGAGTCAAGATACAATCTCTTCTTAACAGCTCTTCCTGAGAATAGGCTGGCCTTAAGGTACAACATTCTTTGTTTTTCTATCCTATGAACCCACTCTTTTATCCATACACCTAGTTCTTCCTAGCCTTGTTTACTCTTCCCTATAAAAACAAATAAAAAAGCAAACAAAATAAAACACAAACATGTTTGCTTAACTGTATATATTTGTGGAGATCTTACAGTTTGAAGGTTCCACCTATTGCAGTAGTCCCCCTCTCCCTATTGTAATAGTCACTTTCCTTTCCATGCAATAATCTTTTTGAATCCTGCATATATATGTGTGTGTATATATATATATATATATATATATATATATATATGTGTGTGTGTGTGTGTATCTCCAATGTGTACATACATATCCTCTGCATGCATGTGTATGTGTGTGCATGTGTGTATGTGTGTGTGTGTGTATGCCCTGGTGGTCCTGTGGTTAAAACACTCTGTTGCAAACTGAAAGGTTGGCAGATAAAGCACAATAGTTGCTCTGTGGGAGAACAATGTGGCAGTTTGCTTCTGTAAAAAAGTATAGCCTTGGCAGGATACAAGATCAACATACAAAAATCAGTTGGATTTCTCTACACCACCAAAGAGATCTCTGAAAAGGAAATAAGGAAATCAATACCATTTACAATACCTACCAAAAAGATAAGACACTTGAAAATAATCTCCCCAGGAGTACAAAAGACCTATACAAAGAAAACTGCAAAACACTATTTCAAGAAAGTATAAGAGATCTACATAAATGGAAGAACATACTATGCTCACGTGTAAGAAGATTGACATTGTGAAAAGGTAAGTACAACCCAAAGCAATCTATACATTCAATGCAATCCCAATCCAGATTCCATCAACATTCTTCAAAGCCATGGAAAAAACAATTATTGATTTTGTACAGAAAGGAAAGAGACTTTGGATAAGCAAAACACTATTGAAGAAGAACAACAAGGTAGGTGGTTTCACACTCCCAGATCACAAAACCTACTGAATAGGCACAGTTGTCAAAACAACCCAGTACTGCTACAATGACAAACACAGACCAGTGGAACAGAATTCAGAACCCAGACATAGATCCATCAACCTATGATCAAGTGATCTTTGACAAAGGGCTGAAATCCATTAAATGGGGAAGAGTTAGTCTTTTTTACAAAAGTTGCTGGCAAAACCAGATATCTCTTGCAGAAAAATGAAACAAGATCCATACCTCACACCACACACAAAAACAAACTCCAGATGGATCAAAGACTTAAATGTGAAACCAAAAACTATTAAGTTAATCAAGGAAAAAATAAGAGCAAACTTAGGGGCCCTGATTTATGGCATTAATAGGCTATCAAGCTTAACCCAAGATGCACAAAGAGCAGAAGATAAACTAATGATTGGGAGGTTCTAAAAATTAAATTCTTACATGCATCAAAGGACTTTTTCAAAAGAGTAAAAAGATAGCTTTCAGAATGTGAAAAACTATTCAGCAATGACATATCCGACAAAAGACTTATCTCTAAAATTTAAAAAACCTTTAACACCTCTACATCAAAAAGGCAAACAATCCTATTAAAAGTGGGCAGAAGACATGAACAGACACTTTAGCAAAGAAGTTATTCAGGCAGCCATCAAACACTTGACAATCATTAGCCATTAGAGAGATGCAAATAAAAACAAACATGAGATACCATATCACTGCATATTAAAAGCAAAGTTTAACAAGATAGGCAATAACTAATGCTGGTGAGGGTATGGAGAGATTGGGACTCTCATACACTGCTGGTGGGACTGTAAAATGATACACCTACTGATGAAATCGGTAAAGTGATTCCTTAAAAAGTTGGAAATAGAAATACTATTTGATCTAGCAATCCCATTACTAGATATGTATCCTAAAGAACTGAAAGGCAGGACACGAAAAGTTGTATGCACACCCATGTTCACCACAGCACTATTCACAATAGAAAAGGGATGGAAACAACGTAAGTGCCCATCAATAGACAAAAGGATAAGCAAACTATGGTACATAAACACAATTGAATATTATCAAATCCTAATGAATAATGTAGAATCTGCAATACACCACACAACATGGATGCACTTGGAGAACATTATCCTGGGAGAAATAATTCAATCACAGAAGAACATATATTGTATTAGTCTGCTATTGTAAAAAAGTCAAGGAAAGGTTTTTATGTAGAAGGAAATTTTCTTTGTTGGTTACCAGGGATGGGAGGAAAGAGAGGGAAAATTTTTAGATTGTTGTTGTTAAGTGGCGTCGAGTCATTTCCGACTCATAG
>NW_006921610.1:14621035-14623059 GCF_000298275.1 Orycteropus afer afer
TCATGTATACATGTACACATAGGATGTTAGAATATTCTAAGAGCAGTTGTTGTTTTAATGTTTAATGTATGAATCCCTTTTGAAACATCTAATAGAAAATCAAAGCGAGACAAAGTTTCAATTTCCAGAATTAACATTATTAGTTGTGTGAAGTTGGTAAATTTCTTTAATTTTTTTGGAACTTAACTTCTTCATCTGTAAAATCTATACAATAAAGTAATAATGACTAACTCGATGAGTTGTAGTAATTAAATTAGCTGAGAGAGAGAGACAGAGAGAGAGGATAAAAAAAGAAGAAAAAGATTCTGTGACATATAATAAGCCTTCAAAACCTGAAGTGTTATTATTTCTCTCTTTTCTCAGTATGTGTTGTTGTTGTTAGGTGTTATTGAGTCATTTCTGACTCATAGTGACCCCATGCACAGCAGCATGAAACATTCCCCAATCCTGCACCAGCTCCATGATCCTTGCTATATTTGAGCCCATTGTCGCACCCACCGTGTCAATCCATCTCGTGGGAAGGCTTTTCCCTCTTTTGTCGACCCTCCACCTTACCAAGCATGACATCCTTCTCCAGGGAATAGTCCCCTCTGACAACATGACCAAAGTAGGTGAGACAAAGTCTGGCCATTGTTTCCAAGGAGCATCTTGGCTGCACTTCCTCTATGACGCATCTGTTAGTTCTTTTAGCAGTCCATGGTACCTTCAGCATTCTTTGCCAGCACCACAACTCAAAAGCATCAACTCTTCTTCGGTCTTCCTTATTCATTGTTCAGCTCTCACTTGCATAGGAGGTGATTGGAAATATCATGCCCTGTATCAGGTGCACTTTAGTCCTCAAGGGACACCCTTGCTCCTCAGCACTTGAAAGAGGTCCTTCCCAGCTGACCTGTCCAGTGCTACACGCCATCTAATGTCCTGACTGCTGCTTCTATTGGTGTCAATTGTAGAACCAAGCAACATGAATTCTTCACAATCTCAATCTTTTTTCCATTTATCGTGATGTTGCTTATTGGTCCAGTTGTGAGGATTTTTGTCTTCTTTATATTGAGATGTAATCCATACTGCAGACTGTGTTCTACAATCTTCATCAGTAAATGCCTCAAGTCATTCTCACTTTCAGCAAGCAAAGTTGTATTATCAGCATATCTCAGGTTGTTAATGATTCTTCCTCCATTCCTGATGCCACATTTTTATTCATATAGTCCAGCTTCTTGGATTATTAGCTCAACATATAGCTTGAATAGTATGGGGAAAGGATACAACCATGATGCACTCCATACTTAATTTTAAACCATGTAGTGTCCCCTTGTTCTGTTCAAAAGACAGCCTCCTGGTCAAGGTACAGGTTCCTCATGAGTACAATCGAGTGCTTGGGAATTCCTATTCTTCTCAATGTTATCCTTAATTTGTCATGATCCACACAATCAAATGCCTTTGCATAGTCAATAAAGCACGAGTAAACATCTTTCTGGTATTCTTTGCCTTGAGCCAAAATCCATCTGACAGCAGCTATGATATTCCTTGTTCCACGTCATCTTCTGAATCCAGCTTGCACCTCTGGAAGTTCTCTGTCATTATACTGCTGCAACCATTTTTGAATTATCTTCAGTAAGATCTTACTTGTGTGTGATATTAATGATAATGTTTGATGATTTCCACGTTCTGTGGGATCACCTTTCTTTGGAATGGGTACAAATATGGATCACTTCCAGTCAGTTGGTCAGTTAGCTGTCTTCCAAATTTCTGGGCATAACTGAGTGCATGCCTCCAGTGCGGTATCCTTTTGTTGAAATATCTCAGTGGGTATTCCATCAATTCCCTGAGCCTTGTTCTTCACCAATTCTTTTATTACAGCTTCAACTTCCTCCCTCAGTACCATTGGTTCTAGATCATATGCCACCTCCTGAAATGGATGAAGATAGACCAGTTCTTTTTGGTACAGTGACTCTGTGTATTCCTTCCATCTTCTTTTGATGTTTCCTGCATTATTCAATATTTTGCACATAGAATCTTTCAATATT
>NW_006921610.1:14623679-14633633 GCF_000298275.1 Orycteropus afer afer
GGCCAAATTTTCCAACTACCAGTGATTCTTCTTTGTTTTCAACTTTTGCATTTCAGTCACCAGTGATAATTAACACATCCTGATTGCATGTTTTATCAATTTCAGACTGCAGAAGTTGACAAAAATCTTCAATTTCCTCACCTTTGGTTTTGGTGGTTGGTGCATAAATTTGAATAATAGTTGTATTAATGGGTCTTCCTTGTAGGTGTATGGATATTATCCTATCACTGACAGCACTGTATTTCAATACAGATCTTGAAATATCCTTTCTTATGATGAATGCCACACCATTCCTCTTTAAACTGTCATTCCTGGAATAGTAGATCATATGGTTGTCTGATTCAAAATTGCCAAAACCAGTCCATTTCAGCTCACTAATGTCTAGCATATCAATCTTTATGTGTTCCATTTCATTTTTGACAACTTCCAATTTTCCTGGATTCATACTTCGTACATTCCATGTTCTGATTATTAATGGATGTTTGCTGCTGTTTCTCCTCAATTTGAGTGATGCCACATCAGCAAATGGAGGTCTTAAAAGCTTTACCTTATCCATATGAGTAAGGTTTATTTTGCTCTGATAATGCAGCTCTTGCCAAGTCCTACTTTGAGAGCTCTGTAAGCTAAGTGATTCATCTCCCTCCTCTCTATTGGACAATGTTTCCAGACTATTCATAAAGTTGTGCAGTAATGTATCAGACAGTGTTTCTCTGCTATTCATAAGGTTTTCCCTGGCCAATTCTTTGAGAAGTGGATGACCTCTTCCTTCTTCCTAGTCTGTCTCAGTCTGCGAGCTGGGCTGATACCTATGTGCACTATGTGCACCCCACCAGGTCTGAAACACCAGTGGCACAGCCTTAAGACTCACAGCAACACGTCATCACAGTAGGACAAACTGAAAGACAAGTTTGTCTCCCTTAGCTGTTGGAAAGCTCTCCAACTACCCTTACCTGGATCCCTCTGTCTGACTCTTTGATTCTGTTCTGGTCCCCTTTGCCTTTTCTCTTCTCTCACTGCCTTCCTGCCTCACTGCTTGTGGGGCATGGTCTGGGTTCCCTCTCCTCACCTGGGTCCTTGTGGCTGACTCCTCAGTATAGGAATTAAAAATGAAACAAAAGTGACCTTTTGAGTAAACTAAAAACAAAACCTTAAAGTTACTCACAATTCCCTGACTTTATCTTTTCCCAAATGGACAACCCTTTCTCTTTTTCTATATGTTACATTTTGACATAACCAAGAAAAACCAAAAAAATTCATTGCCATCAAGTCAATTCCAACTCATAGCAACCCTTCCTTGGATTTCCAAGGTAGTATCTCTACCAAAGTAGATTGCCCAGTATTCCTTCTGTGGAGTGGCTGATTGATTAGAATTGGCAAAAAAACAAGCCTCTGGAAATTGATGGAATAGCCATTGAGATGTTTCATCAGATGGATGCAACACTGAAGGTCTCACCCACTTATACCAAGCAATTTGGAAGAAAGCTGCCTGGCCAATCAACTAGAAGAGGTCCATATTTGTGCCCATTGCAAAGAAAGGTGATGCAGCAGAATGTGAAATGCATCAAACACTGTCTTTAATATCACATGCCGGTAAAATTTTGCTGAAAACAAGTCAAACACGTGCAGCAATATATTGAGAGGAAAGTGCCAGATATTCAAGCTGGATTCAGAAGATGGTATGGAATAAGGGATATCACTGGTGATGTCAGATCAGCAAGATGTTTACCTGCATTTTATAGATCAAAGTTATTTGGCTCTGTGGATTATAACAAATTACGGATATTGCAAAGAATAAGAATTGCAGAACACTTAATTGTGCACTTGAGTAACTTGTACACAGACCAGATGGAGTCATTTGAACAAACTAGGGGATACCGTATGGGTTAAAATCAGAAAAAGAAAGCATCAGGGTTGTATCCTTTCACCATGCTTATTCAATCTGTATGCGGAACAAATAATCCAAGGAATTGGACTATATGAAGAAGAATGTGGCATTAGGATTGGAGGAAGACTCATTAGCAACCATGATATATGCCAACCTTGCTTGATGAAAATGAAGAAGATTTGAAGCACTTTGAAGCACTTACTGAAGAAGGTCAGAGACTACTGCCTTCATAATGGATTCCACCTCAACATAAAGAAAGCAAAAGTCCTGACAACTGGACCAGTGAGCAACATCATAATAAATGAAGAAAAGATTGGATTTGTCCAGGATTTCATTTTAGTTGAATCTACAATTAACACTCATGGAAGCAGCTGTGAAGAAATCAAAAGACATATTGCATAGGGCAAATTTGCTGCAAAGTACTTCTTTAAAGTGGTAATGAACAAAAGTATCACTTTGAAGACTAAGATCTGCATGATCCATACCACAGTATTTTCAATTGCCTCCTTTGCATGTGAGAACTGTAAAGAAGACCAGAGAATAATTCATGCATTTGAATCATGGTGTTAGTGAAGAATATGGAGTGCATCATGCACTGCTAGAAGAACAAACAATTATGTCTTGGAGAAATACACCCAGAAGACTGCTTGGAAGCTAAAATGGCCAGACTTTATCTTTCATACTTTGGTCATGTAGTCAGTAAGTACCAATCCATAGAAAAAAAAATATATCATGTTTGATAAAGTAGTGTCAGTGAAAAGGGAAATACCTTCAACAAGATGGCTTGACACAGTGGCTGCAATTACGGGCTCAAGCAGAGCATGATTGTGAAGGTGGCACAAGACCGGGCGGTGTATCATTTTATTGTACATGGTATTCTGAGTTGGAACTGACATGACAGCACCTAACAGCAATCTAATATAAACACTAATGTTGCTTAGGTATCTTTTTAGGCCTGTTAAACTAGATTTTCATTTCTATGATTCCCAGTTTCCTTTGCTTGCAAAATGAAAATAATCTCTCTCACACAGAATTGCTACTAGAATTAAATAACAGAGGGTTTAGTATCAAATTGGACTCCTTGATTGTGCAAACGTTTAACACACTCAGCTATTAACCAAAAGATTGAAGGTTCAAAGCCACCCAGAGGCACCTCAGAAGAAAGGTCTGGATATGTACTTTAGAAAAACCAACCATTAACAATCCTGTGGAACACAGTTCTTCTCTGATACTCATGGGGTTGCTATGAGTTGGAATTGACTCAATGGCCAACATGTTTTTAGCATAAATCAAGCAGTAAGAAAGTACATCGTTAGAGGTAGTAATTATTAACAGTAGGAATGGTTTGCTTTCTTAATATAATTTGAGCTCTAATCATCCTATTTTTTACTTTCAAATGTTCACATACTGCCTCATTTTACTCATGAAACAACTAACAGAGTTGGCATGAAAGAAACAATACTTTGAAGATAAGAAAGTAGAGGTTCTCTGACTGTTTCTTTAAATCACTCAGCACTTTGACTTAGAACTAGAACCATAACCCAGGCCTTCTAACATTACTCTCGGACACTTCCTACAAAAACTGATTGCATTCAGATTTCAGAATTGCTAACTCACATGTTTTAGTTCATTTTAAGACTTTAAAGTCACAAGCTCCCATACAATAAAACAGAAAGACAATCACAGAAGTGTCTTACCTATGTTCCCCCATATGTGACAACATATTATAGTTAAAAATAAGTCTAAAATTTTATTAACAAATTTCAGGCAATGCATCTAGACTCTGATTTCTTGTTCTTCCTCAATGACTAAAGTAATTTTCAAAATAGCTATAGTATGGTTTTCAAATTGTTCTTTGCATTTTTACAGAAAAAACTTGGATAATCCTGTATTTTTCCATTGCAGGTGAATTTGATATTCAAAAGAATGAGAAGACTAATGGTTCTGATTAGAGTAAGCCAGAAAGTGAGGAGGATGTGTGAACTTCCCCACACAGACATTTAGCCAGATAATTTAAGCTTGGGTGTCTGTTACTTTATTTTATTTAAAACAAATTGTCTCTATTTCTGGAAATCCATGATTTAACTATTTACTTCAATCTTTACCTGAACTAGTCTAATTTTTGTATACGTAGGATCAAATTAGTAAGGAAGGAGGTACACATAGCATGCGTTTTCAACAGTTTTATGATATTTAATCACTGATATTTTTGATTCTTCAAGGTGTCTCCATATCATTGAATTTGTATCTGCACAAATTGGCATTGCTGATGGAATTGTTTGTATGTATTAAAGCAAAACTGGTGGTATACTGGTTAAACCATTTGGCTATTAACCTATGTATTAAGTTCAGTCTTCTTTATTCATTGTCCATCTTTCACATGAAAATGCACTTCATTAGAAGAGTTAGTTGAAAAAGAAATATTTGGTGGTCAAAGACATTTGTGAGATGCTGGGCTGAATTATGTAAGTCCACAAGCAAAGATGATGGTATTCAAAGGTCCTTCAAATTATTTGACCTGGGATCACTTCCCCCGCCCCATGAAATGTTCTTTGATAGATCATAGCTTCTTGATTTGTAGTGAGAATTTATTTAATAGTTCCCTAGTCTTGCTTTCCCATTTTTTGTGTTGTAAAATAATCATTGTTGTTGTTGTTAGATGCCATTGAGTGGACACTGACTCATGGTGACCCCACATAAAACAGACAATCCTGGCTATGCTTGAGCCCACTGTTGCAGCAACTGTGTCAATCTATCTCATTGAAGATCTCCCCCTTTTTCACTGACCCTCTACTTTACCAAGCTTGGTATTCTTCTCCACTGATTGGTCCCTTCTTACAATATGACCAGAGTAGGTGAGACAAAGTCTGGCCATTCTCTGTTCTAAAGGAGCATTCTGGCTGCAATTCCATCAGGACAAATTTGTTTGTTCTTCTGGAAGTCCGTGGTATTCAGTCTTCTTCAGTGTTCTTCCCCAACACTATAATTTAAAGACATCAGCTCTTCTTCAGTCTTCTTTATTCATTGTCCATCTTTCACATGGATATGCGTGAAAGTGAAAATAGCATGTCTTTAGTAAGGCATGGTTTTAGTCTTCAAAGTAACATCTATCATTCTTAACTCTTTAAAGAGGTCTTTTGCAGCAGATTTGCCCACTGCAATATGATGTCTGGTTTCTTGACTGCTGCTTCAATGGGTATTGATTGTGAATCCAAGTGAAATGAAAACTTTGACAACTTCAGTCTTTTCTCCATTCATCATGATGTTGCTTATTGGTCCATTTGTGAGGATTTTTGTTTTCTTTATATTGAGATATAATCCATACTGAAGACTGTAATCTTTGAGCTTCACCAGTAAGTGTTTCAGGTCTTCTTCACTTCCTGCAAGCAAAGTTGTGTCATCTGCATATCATAGGTTGTTAATAAGTCTTCCTCCAATCCTGATGATGTATTTTCCTTCATATGGTCCAGATTCTCAGATTAAATACTCAGCATATAGATTGAATAAGTATGGTGAAAGGATACAACCCTGATGCACACCCTTCCTGACTTTAAACCATGCAGTATCCCCTTGTTCTGTTTGAATTATAGCCTCAATCTATTTATAGATTCCATGTAAGCATAATAAAGTAGTCTGGAATTCTCTTTCTTAGCAATGTTATCCTTAATTTGTTATAATCCACACAGTATAATGCCCTTGTATAGTCTATAAAACACAGGTAAACATCTTTCTGCTATTCTTCACTTTCAGCCAGTATCCATCTGGCATCAACAAATGATATGCCTCATTCCACATCCTTGTCTGAATCCAGCTTGAATTTCTCGGAGTTCCCTATCGATATACTGCTGCAACCATTTTTTAATTATCTTCAGCAAAATTTCACTTTTGTGTGATATTAAAGACATTGTTCAATAATTTCTACATTCTGTTGGATTTCTTCCAGCTAGTTGGCCAGGTAGCTGTCTTCTAAATTTCTTGGTATAAAAGAGTAAGTGCCGCCAGCACTGCATTTTTGTTGTTGAAACATCTCAATGGGTATTCCATCAAGTCTTGGAGGCTTGCTCTTCAACAATTCCATCAGTGCAGCTTTGACTTCTTCCTTCAGTCCCATTGGTTCTTGATCATAATCTACCTTCTGAAATGGTTCAACATCCACAAATTCTTTTTGGTACAATGACTATGCATTCTTTCCATCTTCTTTTGATGCTTCATGAATTGTTCAATATTTTCCTCATAAAATCCTTCAGTATTGCAATTTGAGCCTTGATATTTTTCTTTAGATCTTTCAGCTTGAAATACTTGAAATACTTCCAGAAATACTGAGTGTGTTCTTCCCTTTTAGTTTGTTAATTCTAGGTCTTTGCATATTTCATTATAATAGTTTATTTTATCTTCTCGAGCTGCTCTTTGAAATCTTCTTTTGAGCTCTTTTCCTCCATTTGTTCTTCCATTTGCTGTGAATACTCCATGTTCAGGAACAAGTTTCAGAGTCTTTACAGACATCCATTTTGGTGTCGTCTTCTTTTTATTTCTTTTTAATGACCTCTAGCTTTCTTCATGTATGATATTCTTGATGTCATCCCACAACTTGTCAGTAATTGTAGAGTGACTGATTTTTCTTATTTCATCCCAGGTTTAGGACTGAAAATCTAGGAAATTCTTCACTGCTAGGTAAATTTGACTAGCTGTATTTCTTTTTCTCATGAGTGATATCCATTGTATAATTTGATACTGAAAGATGTGTAATAGTTTTAAAATATGCTACAAAGGCTTTGACAATTTCCTTATCAGGTGGCAGAGTCTAATGCCCTGTCCCTGAGAAGGGGCTGGATTTATTGTCTTGTCTTATGACTTCTGAGGTTGAGAAATAAAAGACAATACAATTCCTTCCATCTGGCTCTCTGTCTTAAGACATGTACTTTGGAAACCCAAGATACCAGGTAAGAAGTCTAGCTTTCTTGAAATTTCCATGCTGGAGAAATGAACTGAACTGAAACAGGTGCCCTAGCACCTCCACCAATTCCAATCTCAATTTCATTAAGCTTCCCACCCAAACTCCAGTGCATAAACCGAGATGACTCCAGACACAGCCACTATTTGACAGTAATCTCAAGAAACCCTGAACAACCCAGCCTAGTGAGCACATTAACTTTCTGGAATTATGAAAAACATTAGCAATAATTGATAATTGTTGTTTTGTACTATATGTGGAAGAATTTTCCTAATGTGTGTCCATTATCTCATGCCTGTAATTCCTCAAGATTTACCTCCTTTTCTTCAAATATACTCCTAAACAAACAAACAAAAAGGCATACACACTATTTCTTATATTACACCTCTATTCATAATTATAAATCATAATCAGAAGAACACATTTAAATGTGGGAGACAGCAATATATTTCAAAAACATATGACTTTCTGTCATGCATAGTTTCTTTTCAATGCTCCTTTTTATATTTCCAGACACTGCTTTCACCCATTTTTTGGGCACTTGTTATATGAAGTCTCTCTAGTTTGTTTTCTAATTTATTTATTTAATTTATTAGTTGATATATTTATCTTGTAATAATTTTTTTCCACATTTTTCTTGTTCATATTCTTATTTCACTCCTAAGTGTTCCCTTCTGTAACTTTCTCCTTGCCAGTTTTAACGGTCCATAATTTCCAAAGTAAAGTCTGCTGCCAGAACCTTCCTTCCTCTAGTGTTAATGGTTGCTCTCGAGAACTTGCCCTGCCCTCCATCATCTAATTTCAGTCGTTGAGGGGGCAGACAAAACAGATGGTTGGCACAGGATAGGATGATTCACTATTTGAAATCATGGTGAAACATTTTTCAAATTGGTGAGGGAGAGGGAAGCCTGACATTTGACAGAGCCATGTAAAAATTGCAGTATCCAGACAAAGTTTAGTTTAATTTTGACTGTTATTTTCCAGATGTACTGATCATATGATTACAATTTAAAGATTATATCGAGAATATATCTTTTCCCAAATGCACTGTAATCATTTCAGCAAAATGAGTTTATCATGGAGTGTCAATGTCAGACTATTCTCAGTTACAACATTCCCTTAACTTATATCTTAGTGCTTTCTATGATTTCTTGAATATTTCCTCCACTCCCTTTTATTTGAAACCTACCTGTTTTGCATAATTTCACTGCATGTCATCCAACTTATTTCTTTACAAATTATTACTGAAATCCAACCTCATAATATTTTTATGGAAATAAGATACATAGATACTTTATAATATTGTAATTTTTATTCTAGTGTCACAAATTTATGAAATAAGGCTATATAATCTAAAAGTACTTATATATGACCCTAAACTGTTATGATCCTATGTACAGATAATAAGACAAGAATAACATTTAGACAAAAGCAATTATGTATAAGTTTATTCTAAATATGTCAAGTTGAACTCAAGAGTTTTCTTGCTGCTGTTGTTCTTGTTTTAGTTTTTTTTTTTTTTTTTTTTTTAATTGTGATTTGGGTGAAAATTTACAGAGCAAATATACTTTCCATACAGCAATTCACATCACATACACTTTGTCTCATGACATTGACCACAATTTACCACAATGCAACATCTCCCCTCCTATTCCTCCTGATAGTTACTTCTTCTCTGTGTCCATCCCTCCATGCACTCCTGCCACCTGAGTTGTCTCCCTGTTCATTAGCAGTCCCTCTTTCTCCCATGCTTGTTCTCTCCAAGGAGTGTATCTACCTCAGGTAAATGTTCAGCTCATATGCCTGTCTATTTTTTGGTTGGAAGCCACAGGCGTGGGTTCAATTCCAGACCTGAAGGGCAGCTAGGGGCCATAGTCTCAGTGATTCCATCAGGCTCTATTGGACCAGCAAACCTGGTCCCCCATTTTTTTTTTTTTTTTTTTTCTGCAAATGATTTTGAGTTTTGTTCCACATTTTCTCCCTCTCTATCCAGGATGCCCTACATAGATCCTCTTCCAAGAGGTTGACAGTAGTAGCTGGGCACCATCTAGTTCTTCTGGTCTCATAGTCGTATAGGCTGCAGATTGGATGGTGTACCAGTTGCTAGGACTAATTGTTTCGATGGATTTTTGGTTTTCTTCATTCTTCTTTGCTCTGGACGAGGAGAGACCCATCGTTGCATCTAGGTGGCAACTTACAAGCTTTTAAGATCCCAGTCACTACTCACCACAGTAGGAGGTGGAACAGTGTTTTCTGTAGTATGTTATTCCAATTGAGCTTGATGTCTTCTGTGACTATGGTGCTGAGCTCACCGGTTCAACTACTCGGTCCCCCTGGGTAGCTGGCTGTGACCAAGCAGTGACTACAACCTTGCTCCTTGTCAGCTCCACTATACACCTGGGAATTCAGATCATATACATAAAGTTATAGGACCATTGTCTGCCAACCTTATACTTGTTCTTGGGTACACTCCCCACTTCATATCTAATATTTCAGCCTGTCCACCCATCTATCCACCCATAGTCTCATGTTTGCTTTCACTGACAATGCTGTACTATATGTGCAAAAAGATTCATCCTTCTTGTCTGTATGTCCCACATACCTCTCTATGTCTTTCTCTTCCTCAATACCACTATATAGATCGCTCACATTTGGTACATTGCCCTTCTCTTCACCCAAATCAAAACTTATCTCTATCTATCTAACAGTGTTCCCTACCCTAACCTCCCACCCCTGGTAACCAACAAAGAAAATGTCCTTCCATAGATAAACATTTCCTTGACTTTTACAATAACGGACTAATACAACATTTGTCCTTTTGTGATTGACTTATTACACTCAGCATAATGTCCTCCAAGTTCATCCACGTTATGCAGTGTTTTGCAGATTCTACGTTATTCTTTAGCGTTGCATAGTATTCCATTGTGTGTATGTACCATAGTTTGGATATCCATTCCTCAGTTGATGGACACGTAGGTTGGTTCCACCTTTTGGCTATTGTAAATAGTGTCATAAAGAACATGGGTGTGCATATATGTCTATTCTTGTCATGGTTCTCACTTCCTTAGGATATATACCTAGTAATGGAATAGCTGGGTTAAATGGTATTTTTAGTTCC
>NW_006921610.1:14640547-14653938 GCF_000298275.1 Orycteropus afer afer
ACTTAACAACAACAACAACAACAAACACCAGAAAAAGAAAAAGAAACACAAGAGAAAGAAAAAATTAGTGGAGGACAGGGTAGGGCACCCAGGCTCCATCTGAGCACACAGACTGGGATGGAGTTCCTGTGGGCCCAGGAGGTGGATGGGAGTAGAGGGTGGCCACACCTCTGTTCACCAAGTGGGTGTGGGGTATAAGATTAACAAGAGGAATGTCACACCTTTTCAGTCGTGCAGGTATGGAGTGTCCTTGGGGTTACTGGAAAGCAGAATCTCTTCTTTAGCCCCTGGAATCTTGGAAAGCACTGTCTCTTTAAATATCCAAAATGGTCAAGCTGCTTGTAAACATTCAAAATGGCAGTGCCCTCTGAACCGGCAAAAGTCCACAGCTCAGCCAGTCTTCTTCTTCACCAATGCTTCCCCTTTTATTCCACAGCCACCAGAGCAGTCCTCCATGCAGTCTCTGGCTAGAAGGGCCAATTTTTACATTAATTCTTATGTCCTACCACCACTCGGGAATCTCAAAGCTTTCTATGCTGTCAGGATCACTCAGGATCACTGCCAGACAGCAGTTCTGTATGTTACCTTTTTTGGTATTTTCATGCAAATTCTTCTGCGAGTTGGGGTTTAGTACACTTCTATATCCTTCCCTTCAAGGCTTAGGGGTCCAGGATTATCTTCTGTGTCTGTGTTAATTGGTTTCCCTTTTCTTTGTTGAAGAGGGTCTGTGCAGACTTTCTGCCTATTCCACCATCTTGGAATCGATCCCTAGTTTTATTTTTTAATGAACTAGAGCAAAAAAGATATGCTAAACCTAATATGATGGAACTTGGGTGGCACTGTGGATGAGGAATTTGGCTCCTAATCAGGTTAGTGGTTCAAAACCACCAGATGCTCCACAGAAGGAAGATGAAGCAATCTACTTCTGTAATGACTTATAGCCTTGCAAACCCTATGGGGATCACTATGAGTCACAAACCATTTGATGGAAATGGGTTTGTTTTTTCAGAAAGTAAACATGAATACTTGATCTTATAGAACTTGCCATCTCAGCAGGTGATTGAAGAGTGATATTACACCAAGGGGGCAGAAGTCTGTTCCTGGGATGTAAACAAACCTTAGATATTATACTTTGTGGCCCAAAAAAGGGTTACATGACAGAAATATATATGCATGATTATGTAATAGTAAAATTTTATGAGTTGAGGAATGAGGAATTAGGGAAGAAAACTAAAAATATCTCCTTGGGAAGGATGATAAAAAGATATATATGTTTGAGGTTTTTTTTTTGTTTTTTTTTTTTTTTAGGAAAAAAGGAAAAAAAAAAGAAGAAGAAGAAGGAGGAAACCTGGAACAAACCTAAAAGCAAATCCAGAGAAGGAAAAAAAAAGAAGAAAACTTAGGGAACTGGGTACCTAGTTGTTGCTCTTGCCTGATGAGGATGTGGTGAGGAGTAGGCTGAGTGGTCCGGAACAACACTTTTATCGTCTACGAAGTGGCTGGGTTTGGGGCACCCTGTCCAGATGGTGCTTCTGTATATCTGGTTGGTGGCTGATGGCTGGGTACCCAGTCCAGGATGGTGCATTCTGAGGAGGTAAGAGTTCATGTCTCCAAATGCACAGGTAGTATGCACATGATACCTATTTCACAACTATAACTCTCTGACAGGCTGGACAGGGGTGGCATAGGGGTGTCACCTACCACCAGGTTGTTGGGAGTAAGAAAGGTCCACAGTTCTGGTCACTGAGAGGGTGTGAAGAATAAGGGGAAGATTGTACTTTTATGGTTGCCAGCCACTAGTGTAGACAGTGCTGGTAGACCAGAGGTGATTTTTTTTCAGGCTCCTGCCCTGATCAGAATACTGTTTGCAAAAATTCAAAATGGCCATGCTGGGTCAGGACTGTTGACAAATCCCTACCCCATATGTCTCCTTGTTCATTTTTTTCATTCAGTTTCTTCTTGTAGTTAGTATTTTATCTATTTCTATATCCTTTTCTTTGAAACTCAGTGTTCCAAGATTATCATGCATGTCTGTCTCCATATTTGTTTTCTTGTATCTTTGTTGTAGAGTGTCTGGGTAGCTTATCTGCTTAGTCCATCATCTTGCCAGAAGTCTGATAAACACTATTATAGACAGGTCAAGTCTTTCAATGTAGCAATATTATAACACATTGTTTAATTATCAATCTCCCAATTTATTTCCATATATCTACAATTAAATAGATGCCAACATAGAGGGTTTCATTCTCATGCCTTGAACATCAAACAATCAACAAAGTCATGAGCTTACTCATACAAACTTCTTTGCAAATAGAATATCTTAAAGTAAAACATACTAAAAATTCACAGATGGAAGGTTAGAATAGTTGTAAGGAAGCATCTAATAGGCAGTGTTTATAAACATATATACAAAATGTTTCATACCAAAAATAAACTCAAAAACCAAGCTCACTGTCATCAAGTCAATTCCGACTCATACAGACCCCCATTGAGTTTCCAAAATTATAAATATTTATGGAAGCAGACTGCTTCACCTTTCTCCTACAGAGCAGCTGTTGGGTTTGAACCACTGACCTTTTGGTTAGTAGCCAAATGCTTTAACAACTACAAAATGAGAGCTCCTTTACCTTAAAATAGGGACGTCTATAAAAGCCATTCCACACAATATCTTCCTGAAGGCATTTCCTGGCACAGAAGATAAAAGAGTTATGCCTTGTACTCTTTCTTCATTGTAGATATTAATGTAATAGCAAAAGTAAACTGAATAAGAAACAAACACAATTGAAATAGAGTGAGTTCTGCAATCGTATAAATAAAAAACATGTGTGTACAGAATACAAAAATAAATACTATTTTATATTGTTTGAATATTTGCAGCATTTATACTAACTCTAATTTAATAATAGGGAGCTCTGGTAGCATAGTGGCTAAAGCACTTGACCGCTAACCAGAAGGCTGGCGGTTCAAACCCACCAGCCACTCCTCGGAAGGAAGGTTGGGCAATCCTACTTCCGTAGTGATACTGCCTCGGAAACCCAAGGAGGGGTTGCTATGAGTCGGGGCTGACTCGACGGCACATAACAACAACAACAACTAATTTAATAATAAGCTAATAAACTATTTGGAAGCTATAGGAGTAGCTCAAATCAAAGGAAAAGAAATGATGAAAATAATTGCGTATTTTGAGTTATATAGTGAAGCCAGGGTAAAAAGTATAAACACATTGAATGGTTTAGAGGGAGATCATTGGTGACATACTAAAAAATATTTTCACCAGCGTGATTAGATAAAAGCCAGCTTATAAGGGAAGAGGAATTCATGCTGGACAATATTTATTGTGGCCTTTATCACACTGTATCCTAAATGTTACTGATTTGTTTTGCTCCAAACCAGCTCTAAATCAACATGAACACCATGATAGTAGGACAATATTCTTTCTTATTCATGAATGTAGTGTGTGGAGAGATAGGTAGATATGATAAATAGATGATAGAGAGATAGATATCCTACAGGCATGTGTGCATGCAAGCATATGTGTGCTAAACAGTTACATTTGAAATTTTAAGAAACTGCTTAAAGATGAAGGACTTTAAATAACTTAGTGGATATAGTGAGAAATAAAAAGAATGTTTTAGGAAATAATAGCAGCTATTGAAACTAATGTAAGATTGCCAGTGCCTGGAACATCTCCACAGAATCAGGAAGATTGAATAAAAACAATGCTTTGTCCAGTTTACTTCAAACATCTTTGGCATTTGTTGTACACTTCAAAGCAATGGAGAGCTACAGAGAAATAGTGACATTGTCAGGGCTAAAATTTTTAATTAAATTTTTTGCTCGGACAACTACATTAGCATTCTTTTTTGAAGTTCTTTTATATTATGCAGCATATATTGATGGATTGGTTGATTGACTGATTGATTGTATTTCTTTTATCTTTTTCTTTATTGTGCAATTTTGGGCATATGATTAGATTATTTGATTAAGTTAACCCACCAATAACACTATTCTTCTCAGTCAGCTTTACAAATTTACTTTGCTTTTATTTACATATTTTGTTCATCAATGGTCACCTAGTTGTCTTTTTGAGTTATATTAAAAACAATGTGACACCCAGGTAATTTAAAATAACTATGATTAATATGTTAAAAATTCTAAAAGAAAGATAAAATGTAAAATCAGTGGAAAATTTCAACAGAAAAATGTGAACTGTAAAAGAGAATGAAATGGAAACGCTGTAACTGAAAAACACAGTAACCAACATGAAGAATGACCTTATGAGCTAATAATATCAAAACAGCCAAGGAAAGGGCAAGTGAATTTGAAGTTAGGTTTATAAACATTACTCGAAGAGAAAAAAAAAAGAGAAAAATGAGTGAAAACAAAATGGAAATGAGCATTCAAACACTGTGGAACAATACCAAAAATTCTAACATGTGTGTAATTAGGCCAAAAAGAGTTGAAAGAGGGGACAGAGAACAGGAAATATTTGAAGAAATAATGGCCTAGAATTTTATAAATATAATGACAGATATCAGACCACAAATCAAAAATCTTAGAGAATGATGAATAAACTCACATGTAGACATATCACATTCAAACTCCTGATAACAAAATACCAAGAGAAAATATTTAATGCTGTCAAAAGGGGAAAAAATTACATACAATGGGAAAAAAAAATAGTTACAACAGTTTTCTCTTAGAAACCACAAAAGGTGGAAGACAATAGATGCACATATTTAAAGTGCTAAAAAGAGTAAGCTCAACTAGAATTCTGTAACCAGTGAAAACATATTTCAAAAATGAAGGAAAGATAAAGCTTTTTTCAGAGGAACACAACAAGCAAGTTCATTGTCAGCAAACTTATTCTATAGAAATGCAAAAGGAAGTTCAGAAAGAAAAATTTTGAGAATAAAAATGTGGCTCTACACAAAGAAATAAAGTTCATTGGAAATAGAATCAACCAAAATGAAATTATTTTCTTCTTATTCTGAGTTGTCCTATAGATTATCTGACTGTAAAAGTAAAAACACCAATTCATTGTGCTTCAATAGTGTAATTAAAATATAAGGTATGACAACATACCACAAAAGATAAGAAGAATAAACTGGTAATATATTGCTGTGAGAACTTTACTCTATACAGAAAATGGTGTACTGTTTTTTGAAAACAGGTTTGTATTAAAGGTGTATGCCACTAAATGCTAGGGCAGCCACTAGAAAATGAAAAAAAAAAAAAAAAAAAAAGAAAAAAGAGAGAGAGAGAGAGAAAATAACAAGTCTATAAAAGAGCTAAAATGGAATCATAAGCCAAAAGAAGAGGAAAAAACACAATACATGGTATAAAGTGATAAGGGCAAGATGTCATGTTTCAATTAATTCTAATAGTCTCATCAAAAAATGAATGATTAAAACACAGGAATTGGTACAAAGATTGTAAGATTAGGGAAAATACAAAACCCATTTATATACTCTCTATTAAAAATCCAAATAGAAAAAAATATATGTTTTTTTTGGTCCTGGGCTTGACTCATAGCAATCTTTTGTATGACAATACTGCCTGGTCCTACTCCATCCTCACAATCTCTGTTTTGTCTGAGCACATTGCTGTATTCAACACGTATTATTGAGGGGCTTCCCCTCTTTCACTGACTGTCTCTTTAACTAGTATGATATTCTTCTCCAGGGACTGGTCTCTCCTGGGCCATTCTCAATTCTAAGGATCATTATGGCTATACATCTTCCAGAACAGATTTGTGGGTTCTTCTGGCATTCCACAGTATATTTAATATTCTCCAACAATGCCAAAATTCAAATACATCAGTTATTCTGCAGTCTTCCCTATTCATTGTTCAGCTTTCACATGCATAAGAGACTACTGGAAAGACAATGGCTTGCTTCAGGAACTCCTTAATCTTCAAAGTGACATCTTTGTTCTTTAACATTTTAAAGAGGTCTTTTACAGTAGACTTGCAAGTGCAATATATCCTTTGATTTCTTGACTGCTGCTTCCATAGCCATTGATTGTGAATCTAAATTAAATGAAATTCTTGACAAATTCAATCTTTTCTGCATTTACCATAATGTTGCATACTGATCTAGTTGTGATGATTTTTATTTTCTTTTTGTTGAGAGGTAATCCATATTAAAAGGCTGTAGTCTTTTATCTTCATCAGTAAATGCTATAAATCTTCTTCATTTTTAGCAAGCAAGATTGTTATTTGCATATCGTAGGTTGTTAATGGTTCTTCCTCCAATCCTGATGCCATGATCTTCTTCATACAGTTTAGCTTCTCTATTTGCTCAGCACACAGATTGAAAAAGAATGCTGAAAGGATAAAACCCTGACACACACCTTTTCTGATTTTAAACCATGCACTATCTCCTTGTTCTATTCAAATGACGACAGCCTCTTACTCTATGTACAGGTTCCTCTTGAACACAATTAAGTGTTCTGGGATTTCCGTTCTTCTCAATGTTATACATACTTTGCTATGATTCACAGAGCCAAATGTCTTTTGTAGTCAATAAAACACAGGTGCTCTGGTGGCATAGTGCCTAACCACAGCCACTCCTTGGAAGGAAGATTGGGCAATCTACTTCCATAGAGATACCACCTCAGAAACCCAAGGTGGGGCTGGTATGAGTCGGGATCGACTTGAGGGTAGTGAGTTTGCTTGTTTGTTTGGTTTTAAACATCTTTCTAGCATTCATTGTTTATAGCCAAGATCCTTCTCATATCAGCAATGATATCCCCCATTCCCTGACCTCTTCGGAATCCGCTTGAATTTCTGGCAGTTCCTTATCAATATACTGCTGCAGTTGTATGTGATATTAATGATACTTTTTTCGAATGGGGACAAATATGGACCTTTTCCAGTTGGTGGGTCAGGTAGCTATCTTCCAAATTTCTTGGCATAAAGGAGTGAGTGCTTTCAGTGTTGCATCTGTTTGCTGAAATAGCTCAGTATTGAAACAGCTTATTTTTAACCTACCTGTCTAGAAAGATATAGATAAGTTAAAAGTAAAATAATGGAAAAAATTATGCTGTGTAAAAACTAAACAAAAGATTATTGTGTAACTATATTAAATTTAGACAAAGCTGACTTCACAACAAAGGAATAAATTCTCCAAAAGACATATCAATTCTAAATATAAAAACTCCTAAAAACAGAACTTCAAAATATATAAGGGAACAACTGATGGAACTGAAGAGATAAGTAAACAAATCAATAATTATAGTTAATAATTTCAACATTCTCTAATCAGAAATTGATATAACAAGTTGTAAATTATAGTACAAATAATCAGTAAAATTATGCAAGAGCTGCATAATGACATCAACCAGCTAGTAGTCTAAATTGATAATAGAAAACACCACCCAACAATAGCAAACTATACTTTCTTTTCAAACGCAGAAGGAGCATTTACCAAGACAGACTTTGTTATAAGTAATATTAAAATTAGTTAAAGGAGCATTTAAATAGGTATATAAATACCAAGAAAAGTTCATGTAAAATATGTTATTATAAATATTAATAATAATTTAAAACATTATCCTAAACTAACCAAACTATACTTCTAACTGATTATTTCAATTGCAATTATTAAGATTATTATATACAGAATGTCAATTGCATTTAATAGCTCTAATAAAAATGTCCATGCTATTTTCAGTTTTCTTAACCAACATCACAATTTAAAGGCATCAATTCTTCTTCAGTCTACCATATTCATTGCCCGGTTTTCAGCTGCATATGAAACAATTGAAAATACCATGTCTTGAGTTACGTGCACTTTAGTCTTGATAGTGCCATCTTTGCTCCTCAACATTTTAAAGAGGTCTTTTGCAATAGATTTGCCCTGTGCAATATGATGCCTGATTTCTTGACTGTTGTTTCCGTTGGTGTTGAATGTGGATCCAAGTAAAATGAAATCTTTGACAACTTCAAGCTTTTCTCCATTTATTGTAATGTTGCTTATTGGTCCAGTTGTGAGGACTTTTGTTTTCTAATGTTGAGATGTAATCCATACTGAAGACTGTAGTTGTTGGTATTCATCAGTAAGTGCTTCACTTTCATCAAGCAAGGTTGTGTCATTGACATAGTGCAGGTTGTTAATGAGTCTTCCTCCAATCCTTTGCTGTGTTATTCATGTAGTCTAGGTTCTTGGATTATTTGCTCAGCATACAGATTGAATAAGCATGGTGAAAGGCCCTGATGCACACCCTTCTTGATATTAAACCATGCAGTAACCCCTTGTTCTGTTCAAATCACAACCTCATGACATATGTACAGATGTCTTATGAGCACAATTAAGTGTTCTGGAATGCCCATTCTTCACAATGTTATGCATAATTTGTTATGATCCTGCTAAAGGGGCAGGGAGGCAGCATCTGACCTCCTCTAGCTTCACAAGAGGAAGACAGAATCACCATCAGCAGCCCAAGGTCTGTTCTTATATGGCCAGACATGCCACCAACCTCCTAGGCCTCTTAACAACCTTGACACCAACTGCCCCTCCTGAGGCACCCACCACCTCTCTGCTGGGTTCAATCATTTGCTGCAGAGGCCACACAGAACTCACAGATTATAGGGTTTATTAGGGAAGCAACAGGCTACAATTCAAAATCAGGAATGTGCTTGGGTTAGAGTTCTTCAGTCAGGACAGTCTCCTTTCTGCTGTGCCCTTAGACTCTCCCCTCTGACCATTGGCCTCTCGGCCTGGCCTCTGCTTCTGTGGATCAGGTAAGCTGCCACTCTGTCTCATGTCTCTTGGCTCCACTGCTGCTGTATCTCAGCAGTGCATCTCTTAGCCAGCAGTGAGAGATTCTTTCTGTCTATAGGAGAGCTCATTTTAATCCTGGCAGAGTGGCAAAACTAACCATTCCCAACGTCAGAATTCTATATACCTGAGAGAGAGTGAGCCTCCCTGAAGATCATTTTGTGCTGCTCCAACAGAAATACTCCAGGGGAATAACTTTAACAATCAGGAATTTAAATTTCATGGTACCACCCAGTAATCTGATTGACACAGTGCATGCAATTATGGGCTCAGGTATAGCAAGGGTTGTGAGGCTGGTATAGGACCAGGCAGTGTTTCATGCTGTTGTACACAGGTCAATATGAGTCGGAGCTAACTTGACAGCACCTAACAACAAAAACAACCCAGTAATCCAGTGGGAGTTACAAAGACTATGGTTAGAAAAATCATACCATGTAATTTACTACACTGCAGAGCCATACAATCAAATGCCTTTGCAGAGTCAATAAAAGACAGATAAACATCTTTTTGGTATTCTTTGCTGACAGCTAACATCCATGTGACATCAGCAATGATATCCCTCATTGCATATGCTCTTATGTATCCAGCTTACAATTTTGGAATTTCCCTGTCAATATACTGCTGAAACTATTTTTTAATTACCTTTAGCAAAATTTTACTTGCGTGTGATTTTAATGATATTGTTCGATAATTTCCACATTTTGTTGAATCACCTTTCTTTGGAATACACACAAATATGGATCTGTTCCAGTCAGTTGGCCAGGTAGCTGTCTTCCAAATTTCCTGGCATCAACAAGTAAGCTCCTCAAGCACAGCATCTGTTTATTGAAATATTACAATGAGTATCCTTTCAATTCCTAGAGACTTGTTTTGTGCTAATTACTTCAGTGAGGCTTGGACTTCTTCTTCAATACTACTCGTTCTTGATCAGATGCTACTTCCTGAAATGATTGAACATTAACCAATTCTTTTTTGGTGCAGTCACTCAATGTATTCCTTCCATCTTCTTTTGATGCATCCTGCATCATTCAATATTTTGCCATGAGAATCCTTGAATATTCCAATTTAAGTCTTGATTTTTTTCTTCAGTTCTTTTTCAGCTTGAGGAATGCTCAGCATATTCTTCCCTTTGTTTTCTACTTCCAAGTCTTTGCATATTTCATTATAGTACTTCATTTTGTCTTGAGCTGTCTCTGAAATCTCTTTTCAGCTCTTTTATTTCATCATTTCTTTCATTCGCTGTAACTACTCTCCATTTTAGGTCAAGTGTCAGAGTCTCTTCTGATGTCTATTTTGGTCTTTCCTTCCTTTCCTGTCTTTTTAATGACCTTTTGCTTTCCTCATGTATGATGGCCTTTATGTCATCCCACAACTCATCTGGTCTTTGGTCACTGGTGTTCAAAGTATCAAATGTATTCTTCAAATAATCTCTAAATTCAGGTGGGATAAACGCAAGTTCATATTTCTACTCTCATGGGCTTATTTTAACATCTTTAAATTTCAAGTTGAACTTTCTTATGAACCACTCCTCGGAAGGAAGGTTGGGCAATCCTACTTCCGTAGTGATACTGCCTCGGAAACCCAAGGAGGGGTCGCTATGAGTCGGGGCCGACTCGACGGCAAATAACAACAACAACATGAGCAACTGATGCTCTGTTTCACAGTCAGTTCCTGGCCTTGTTTTCTCTGATGGTATTGAGCTTCTCTATTTCCTCTTTCCACAGATGTAGTAGATTTGTTTTCAGTATATTCATCTGGTGAGTTCCATGTGTATGTTGTTGTTATATAGTCACTGTTTATGTTGTTGAAAAAAAGTATCTGCAATGAATAAGTCTTTAGTCTTGCAAAATTATCTCATGCAATCTCCAGTGTCATTTCTATCACCAAGACCATGTATTCCAACTATTGATGCTTCTTTGCTTGCAATCTTACATTCCAATCACCAGTTATTATCAATACATCTTGATAGCATGTTCGGTCTATTTCAGACTGTAGAAGTTGGTAAAAATCTTCAATTTCTTTATCTTTTACTTTTGTGGTTGGTGTATAAATTTTAATAATAGGCATATTAACTGGTCTTTCCTGTAGGCATATGAATATTATCCTATCACTGACAGCATTGTACTTCAGGATTGACCTTGAGATTCTTTTTTTGAGGAAGAACATGATGCCATTCCTCTTCAATTTTTAATTCCCTTCATAGGAGTCCATATAATTGTCTAGCTCAAATTGATCAATACCAGTCCATTACAGCTCACTAATGCCTAGTATATTGATCTTTATGTTTCATTTCATTTTTGACAACTTCTAGTTTTCCTAGATTCATAAGAGGAAATGTTAATACAATCTCTATATTATATGTGATGTTAATTTAATGAAATAAGATCAATGGTTGAAAAAAATAGTGTTACAAAAGAGATGTAGTGTCTTTGCAACTTTTGTGTAAATCTAAAACTACCATAAAATAATAAAGTGTATTTAAAAAAAAAAAAACATAAAATAAGTAGAGGTATTTTTTTATGTGTCTTTCTGTGTTTTCATGTAAATGGTATTAAGATATATGCTAAAATATCTGCAGAAGAAATCCTTAGTAGAGAGAATAAAATGCTTTATTTTGTTTGTCTAAATTTAATTATCTTACACACCGTACATATTTATAACTACTGTAATAATAAAAGTATTTTTTTAATTAAAAATAATGCTTATTTTACTCAAAAGAAAAGAAAAAAAACTATCAAAAACTGACATGAGTGCTTATTTAACAGCTGATACAACCAGTCAAGAAAAGAAAATGACTCAGATTATTTTTGTATAAAAGCTCAAATTCACTAATTATTTGCATTAAAAATAACATTAGGAATTTTTTTCAATCTTTCAAACTGAAGTTCTACTGACATGAGCAAAGTCATAGAAAAATATTTGAACAAAAATCATTATAGATATCAGTAATAAAAATTCAGTTCAAAAGGTCTCAGCTAGCAGCTGAAATATCCAGTTATTTTCAGTAAACTAGTTAATTTGCTCTGAATATATATCATCCAGTTGACATCTTTTACATTACCAGCAAATTGTTCTGTTTTCACTTTTTAAATAATTAAGATAAATGTTGTTGCTGTTGTTATGTGCCTTCGAATTGTCTCTGACTCATAGAGACCCTGACCACAGCAGAATGAAACACAGCCCAGTCCCTTGCCAGCTCCACAATCCTTGCAATACTTGAGCCCATCGCTACAGCCACTGTGTCAATCCATCTCATTGAGGGCCTTCCCTTCTTTCGTCAACCCTCCACCTTACCAAGCCTGGCATCCTTCTCCAGGGAAAGGTCCCCTCTGACAATATGGCCAAAGTAGGTGAGATGAAGTCTGGGCATTCTCACTTAAAAGGAGCATTCTAGCTGCACTTCTTCCAGGAACAGAGTTGTTAGTTCTTTTAGCTGGCCATGGTTCTTCATTCTTGACCCGCACCACAACTCAAAAACATCAACTCTTCTTTGGACATCCTTATTCATTGTCCAGCTTGCACATGCATATGAGGCAACTGAAAATACCATGGCCTGCATCAGGCACACCTTAGTCTTCAAGGAGACATCTTTGTTCTTCAGTATTGAAAGAAGTCCTTTACAGCTGATACATCATTTCATGTCCCAACTGCTGCTTCCATTGGTGTTGATTGTAGCACCAAGCAATGTGAAGTCTTTGACAACTTCAAACTTTTTTCCATTTATCATAATGCTGCTTATAGGTCCAGTTGTGAGGATTTTTGTTGTCTTTATATTAAGATATAATCTATACTGTAGACTGTATTTTTCAATCTTCATCAGTAACTGCTTCAAGTCATTCTCACTTTCAGCAACCAAAGTTGTGTTGACAGTGTATTGCAAATTGTTAATGATACTTCTTCCAATCCTGATGCCACATTCTTCTTCATATAGTCCAGCTTATTGGATTATTTGCTCAGCATACAGATTGAATAAGTATGGTAAAAGGATACAACCCTGATGCACTCCCTTCTTGATTTTAAACCACACAGTTTCCCCTTGTTCTGTTTGAATGACAGTCTCCTGGTCTATATACAAGTTTCTCATGAGTCAGCCCCAGGGATACAGGTGAGGAGAGACAACTCAGGGATGCCCAAAGCAGCAGGCGGGAAGAGCAGAAGAAAGGGGATTAAAAGCTAGGAAGCCAGAGAGAAGAGCAATCAGCCAAAGGGATAAGGTGAGGAGAGGAAACTCAGGCTTTCCCAGAGTAGCAGGCCAGAAGAGCAGGAGAAAGGGGATAAAAGCCAGGAACCCGGACAGAGGAGCAGTCAGCCCCAGGGAAAACTCAGGGATGCCCAAAGCAGCAGGCCAGAAAAGCAGGAGAAAGGGGATTAAAATCCCGGAAGCCAGACAGAGGAACAGTCAGCCACCCAGTGGGGGTGATATGAGAGGTCTCCAACAGCAAGACAAACTTGTCTGTCAGTTTGTCCTACTGTGGTGACATGTAGATGTGAGTTTTGAGGCTGAGCCTCTGGTGTTTAAAACCCAGCAAAATGCACCTGGTGCACAGGTTACAGCCCAGCTTATAGACTGAGACAGACTAGGAAGAAGGAAGAGGCCATCCACTTCTC
>NW_006921610.1:14657263-14664036 GCF_000298275.1 Orycteropus afer afer
AGATGGATTGACATGGTGGCTGCGATGATGGGCTTAAGTATAGCAGGGATTGTGGGGCTGGTGCAGGATCGGGCAGTGTTTTGTTCTGCTTTGCATGGGGTCGCTATGAGTCGGAAACGACTCGATGGCACTTAACAACAACAACAACAACATGAGTACAATTAAGTATTCTGGAATTCCCATCCTTCTCCATGTTATCCTCAATTTGTTATGATCCACACAATCAAATGCTTTTGCATTGTCGATAAAACACAAGCAAACATCTTTCTGGTCTACTTTACCTTGAGCCAAGATTGATCTGACATCAGCAATGATATCCCTTGTTCCATGTCCTCTTCTGAATCCAGCTTGCAATTCTGAAAATTCTCTGTCAAAATAATGCTGCAATCGTTTTTGAAGTATCTTCAGTGAGATTTCACTTGCATGCAATTTTAATGATATTGTGTGATATTTTCCACATTCTGTGGAATCCCCTTTCTTTGGAATGGGTACAAATATGGCTCTCTTCCAGTCAGGCCAGGTAGCTGTCTTCCAAATCTCTTGGCAAAGCCAAGTGAGTGCCTCCAGGGGGCATCCATTTGTTGGAACGTCTCAATGGGTATTCCATCAATTCCTGGAGCCTCATTGTTCACCAATTCCTTCAGTGCAGCTTTGACTTCTTCCTTCAATACCATTGGTTCTTGAACATATGCCATCTCCTGAAATGGATGAAGATCGACCAGTTCTTTTCAGTACTGTGACTCCATGTATTCCTTCCATCTTCTTTTGATGCTTCCTGCATCATTCAATATTTTGCCCATAGAATCTTTCAATATTGCAACTCAAGGGTTACTTTTTTTTTTTTCCCTCAGTTCTTTTAACTTGATAGATGTTGAGTGTCTCTTCCGTTTGGTTTTCTAACTCCAAGTCTTTGCACATTTCATTACAGTAATTGGCTTTGTCTACTCGAGCTGCTCTTTGAAATCTTCTGTTCAGCTCTTTTATCATGTCATTTCTTCCACTTACTTTAGCTACTCTCCACTCAAGGCCAAGTTTCAGAGTCTCTTCTGACATCCATTTTGGTCTTTCTTCCTTTCTCATCTTTTTAATGACCTCTTGCTTTCTTCATGGATGATGTTCTTGATGTCATCCCACAATGCTTCTGGTTTTCAGTCATTGGTGTTCAATGCATCAAATATATTCTTTAGACGGTCTCTAAATTAAGGAGAGATATATTCAAGGTCATATTTTCACTCTCATGAACTTGTTTTTATTGTCTTTAACTTCAAGTTGCATATGAGCAAATGATGGTCTGTTCCACAATCAGCCCTTGATCTTGTTTTGGCTAAATGTATTGAGCTTTTCCATTGCCTCTTGCCACAGATGTAGTCAATCTGATGCCTGTGTATTCCATCTGGTGAAGTCCACATGTATAGCCACCATTTGTGCTGTGGAAAAAGAGGTATTTGCAAAGAATAAGTCATTGGTCTTGCAAAATTCTATCATGCGATCTCCATCATTATTTCCGTCACCAAGGCCACATTTTCCAACTACCAGTGATTCTTCTTTGTTTCTAACTTTTGCATTCCAGTCACCATCACCAGTGATAATTAACACATCTTGATTGTGTGTCTGGTCATTTTGAGACTGTAGAAGTTGATAAAAATCTTCAATTGCCTCATCTTTGGCTTTGGTGGTTGGTGCATGAATTTGAATAATAGTCATATTAACTAGTCTTCCTTGTAGGCATATGGATATTATCCTATCACTGACAGCATTGTACTTCAGGACACATCTTGAAACATCCTTTGTGATGATAAATGCCTTGCCATTCCTCTTCAAATAATCATTCCTAGCATGGTAGATCATACAGTTGTCTGATTCAAAATGGCCAAAACCAGTCCATTTCAGCTCAGTCATGCCTAGGATATCAATCTTTATGTGTTGCATTTCATTTTTGACAACTTCCAATTTTCCTAGATTCATACTCCATACATTCCATGTTCCAATTATAAATGGATATTTGCAGCTGTTTCTCTTCAATTTGAGTCATGCCCCATCAGCAAGTGGAAGTCACAAAAGCTTTACTTTATCCATATCATTAGGTTGATTCTACTCTGGGGAGGCATTTCTTTCCCAGTTGTATTTTGAGTGCCTTCCAACCTAGGGGTCTTGTCTTCCTGCACTGTATCGGACAATGTTTCTGGGCTATTCATAAAGTTGCCTAGTAATGTATTAGACAGTGTTTCTCTGCTATTTATAAGGTTTTCCCTGGCCAATTCTTTGAGAAGTGGATGGCCTCTTTCTTTTTCCTAGTGTGTCTCAGTCTGTAAACTCCGTTGAAACCTGTGCACTATGTGTAAACCTGCTCCTGTTTGAAACCCCAGTGACACAGCCTGAAGCCACGTAGCAATGCACAAGCCAAGTTCATCTCCCTTAACTGCTCGAAACATCTCTGCCCTCCCCTTACCTGGATCCTACCTGGATCCTGCCGCTTTGTTGTCCCTGGTATTCCCTCCCTCTCCTGCCTCTGGAATGGGGCCTGTCTCCTGGGAAACAGGATAGATGTTCGAAGCACTGAAAAAAAGAAAAAAAAGGGATTTCTAATATTTTTAAATGCTGATGTTAGCAATTCAACTTGAAGGGAAAAAAAAATGTATATCTGTATACATTTTTAATATGTTATTAATAATTATATGAGATATTCAAGTTTTCTCTTAACATTATATATTCTGTAGAAAAGAAGAATCTTAAGTAGTAAAATCATAATACAGAAATACTCTATAATTATACCATTATTGACATGAAAAACAAAGATAGAAAAGGTTAGCACTAATCTTTGAGACTCCTCAGAAGGAAGATGGGGCAATCTACTTCCGTAGTGATACTGCCTTGGAAACCCAAGGAGGGGTCGCTATGAGTTAGGTCTGAGTCGACGGCACATAACAACAGAAACAACAATCTTTGAGAATATTATTCCTCTGACACAAACATATGTTCTCAAAAAAACCTCTTATTATTTTAAAAAGTAGATACAGGATTTTTGCAATGTCTTTTAATGTGTAGATTTAAAGAACATAACAAAAGAATTTTAATTTATAGAGTATGTATCAGTTTTTTTTTTTTTTGCAACAGTTGAAAATTTCAAAGCTTAGATTATATTTTACATAAAGAAAACAAGTTAATGATTTTAGTATACAATTGATTCATAAGCTCTTTCTTATCAAATCTTATTGACAATGAAAAATGAAAGAGAAGTCTGTATTCTGTACCTTTGCCCCTTGAAGTATGCTGTGGAAAAAGCCCAAGACCTCCTACTTTCCCACACTTAATAGAATTTCTATGCAAGTCAGTTAGTATAGAGAGGAGTACCAAGACTCCTTGCCTACCAGGCAGAGAAGCAGATGCCAGGTGCAATTGTATTTAATAGTATTTTGTCCAGCTTTGTAAAACATTCTGCTATTTTTAAAGTTGATGCATATTTGGGTACATAGAGTAAGCAAAGAAAATAGTATGCTGCAAACAGAAAACAGAGTAAATTATACAATGAATTAATCAGAGACTAATTTTGGAAAATAGTACATAAATAATTATTTTATGTTTAACTTATATCTTAAGTAGGGTTTCAATATGGGTATTTGATGTTAGGAGCAAATACATGTTTCAACAGTAGTCCATTCAATCTTTAAATGTTTGTTGTGTGAAGATTTCTGATATTAAATTTATTTTTGATGGAAAAATGGTTCTAATTCTTTCTTATCAACTGTGTTATCCATATTACAATTTTAATTCATGTTGAAAATAACTTATATTTTACTGTCATCTGTCCATTTAGACAGCAATGTCAATTACTAATTTTGGCATAAAAAAAGAATCTTAATATTCCTGAATATTAAACTGTTCTCAAATTTAATCATATTTTTTTGATTCCTGGATGTCCACCTCCTGCATTTTACAACTAGCTTTCTATAGAAACCCCATCCATACAGTTCAAATAAAAATATCAGGTTCAAGCAAATAAACAAACCAACTAAAAATAAGCTGCTAAATTAGTTGAACCTGTGGGCTCAGGACCATAGTCGCAGGGGACATAAAAAAATAAAATAAAATAATAAGCTGCTAAAATATGTATGAGTAACTTGGAAATTGAAGTTTTGTGAGAGTCCCAATATAAGTAATGTATTGCAAATCCTCAGCAAAAGTAAATACTGATGCCAGCATTTATCCTGGAAATATATGACAATCCTTGAAAATTTGCAGTATGAGGAGATTGGTAGCAATGGAAGAGAGAAATTTTAAAACTCATGAAAACAGAGAACTGGAATTTGTTAAGACAACTGGAGAGAGATATTATTCAAAAACAATGTAATTTTTATTAGATGTGTTACGTTAGTTCCAACTCATAGCAACTTACGTACGATATAAGGAAACACTGACAGGTCCTGCTATATTCTCACAATCCTTTTTATGTTTGAGCCCATTGTTGCAGCCAATGTGTCAAACAATTTCCTTGAGGGGATTCCTCTTTTTTATTGACCCTGTACTTTACCAAGCATGATATCCTTACCAATCCTGATAGTCCCTACTGATAACATGTTCAAAGTACTTGAGATGAAGTCTCACTATCCTAACTTCTAAGGACAATTCTGCTGTACTACATCCCAGACAGATTTGTTGGGTCTTCTGGTAGTCCATGGGATATTTAATGTTCTTTGTTTAAAAAGCATCGATTCTTCTGTCATCCTTATTCATTATCCACCTTTCACACGTGTATGAAGTAATTGAAAATACTATGACTCGAATTATTCAAACCTCAAACCAAACTCACTGGCTTTGAATCATTCTGACTCATAGCGACCCCACTGGGTTTCCAAGGCTGTAAATCTTTATAGAAGTAGATTTCCTCATCTTCCTCCCATGGAACAGCTGGTGTGTTCGAACCACTGACCTTCTGGTTAACAGCCAAGTGCCTTAACCACTATACCACCAGAGCTTGTCGTCGTCATTGTTGTTGTTGTTGTTATGTGCCGTGGAGTTGGACCCGACTCATAGCGACCCCTCCTTGGGTTTCCGAGGTAGTATCACTAGGAAGTAGATTGCCCAACCTTCCTTCTGAGGAGTGGCTGGTGGGTTTGAGCTGCCAGCTTTCTGATTAGCAGTGAAGTGCCTTAGACACTATGCTACCAGAGCTCCCAAAGAAACACCTCCCAACTGACTGGATAGGACTCCTACTGAGCTCTCCTTGGGTTTCCGAGGAGGGCCAAGTCGAGAAAAAGACAGCCTGGTCTACCCGGCGGGGAGTGGCTAGTGGGTTTGAAACGCCAGCCTTGTGCTTGGGAGGCGACTGCCTTCAAAGTGATATCCTTTCTTTTTAACACTTTAAAGAGATAGTTTGCAGCAGATTTGCCCTTACCCATGTGTCATTTGATTTCTTGATTGTTGCTTCCATGGACATTGATTATTGATCCAGTAAAATGAAATCTTTGCCAAATTCAATATTTTCTCTTTTTATCGTGATGTTGCTTAATGTTCCAGTTGTGAGAATTTTTGTTTTCTTTATGTTTAGATGTAATCCATACTGATGGTGGTAGTCTTTCATCTTCATAAATAAGTGCTTCAAATCTTCTTTGCTTTCAGCAAGCATCTGCATATCTCAGGTTATTAATGAATCTTCTCCCAATCCTGATGTCATGTTCTATGTTGCATAGTCTATTATTCAAAACAAGACTGGATGGGAATTCTTCCAACTTAGTGAAATCCTTGGTCTCAGGACACCAGTTCAATACTGAGCACAAAGAAAACCACACCTGCACAAATTACTGTGAAAATGCAGAACAGCAAAGAAAGAAAATCTTGAAAGCAGCCAGAGAAGGAAATAGAGTATCTGAAAAGGAAGAACAAAAAGACCAAAAGCTGACTTTTTAATAGCAACAATAGAAACAAAAAGAAATTGATATATCTTCAATGTTTGATGGAGGGGAAATTTTATACCTAGGTAAAGTACATTTTATGAATATATAGGCATTTAAGAATGAAAGGTTTCAGTGAAAATACATCAAAAAGGAAAAAAGAAATTGACTTTCAAATAACAACAATAGAGAAGTAGCAAGTCATGGTGAACCAAGATTATAGTAAATTTTATATTGTGTGGAAATTGTTAAACAAACACAGACAGTATAAATCAACATCAGTGTTATCTATTCTCAACTTAAAAATAGAAGTAAAATTAAAATATTGAGTTGTAATATTATACAAGGAGCATGGGTAATTAAAGAGTGATTATGAGGCACCCATATTATTAGGGATGAAGGTAAAATAGCAGCTGTAGTATTTGTAAAGGAGCCCTGGTTGCACAAAGGTTAAAAGCTCAACTGCTAACCAAACATTGATGATTTGAGCCCACCAAAGGCTCTAAAGGAGAAGAGACAGGAATGTCTGCACCTGTGAAGATTACAGTGTGAGATTCCGAATGGGGAAGTTTACTTTGTCTTATAAGTTCACTCTGTGATACCACACAGAAACATATTTTTTTCGGTTTAATCCATAAGCTAAAATTTTCTAGAGGAACCATGAAGAAAATGAAAAGCATAATTTCTAAAGTAGTAGCAAGGACAGAAAGAGATTGAGATAATGGTGGGGAGAGGATTCTTAATTCATCTAAAGAAAGATCATAGATAGAGAAAAAATATGCTGAGCAACAGAAAATAATATGGAACAAAGAAACCAGGGACACCAGGAAAAAATACATAACAAAATGACAGCAACAAATTCAAACTTATCAATAATCACCCTGA